>NC_042984.1:13113893-13195424 GCF_901001165.1 Salmo trutta | reverse complement strand
TCTCCTCTCTCTCTCTCTCTCTTTTTCAATTCAATTCAAGGGGCTTTATTGGCATGGGAAACATATACAAAAATGAAATAAACAATAAAAATGAACAGTAAACATTACACTCACAGAAGTTTCAAAAGAATAAAGACATTACAAATGTCATATTATGTATATATACAGTGTTGTAACGATGTACAAATGGTTAAAGTACAAAAGAGAAAATAAATAAGCATAAATATGGGTTGTATTTACAATGGTGTTTGTTCTTCACTGGTTGACCTTTTCTTGTGGCAACAGGTTACAAATCTTGCTGCTGTGATGGCACACTGTAGTATTTCACCCAGTAGATATGGGAGTTTATCAAAATCTGTTTTGTTTTCGAATTCTTTGTGTATCTGTGTAATCTGAGGGAAATATGTGTCTCTAATAGGGTCATACATTGGGCAGGAGGTTATGAATTGCAGCTAAGTTTCCACCTCATTTTGTGGGCAGTGTGCACATAGCCTGTCTTCTCTTGAGAGCCAGGTCTGCCTACGGCGGCCTTTCTCAATAGCAAGGCTATGCTCACTGAGTCTGTACATAGTCAAAGCTTTCATTAAGTTTGGGTCAGTCACAGTGGTCAGGTTCATCTCTCTGTAGGTGATGGCTTTGTTATGGAAGGTTTGGGAATCGCTTCCTTTTAGGTGGTTGTAAAATTTAACAGCTCTTTTCTGGATTTTGATAATTAGCGGGTATTGGCCTAATTCTGCTCTGCATGCATTATTTGGTGTTCTACGTTGTACAGGGAGGATATTTTGGCAGAATTCTGCATGCAGTCTCAATTTGGTGTTTGTCCCATTTTGTGAATTCTTGGTTGGTGAGCGGACCCCAGACCTCATAACCATCTCTCTCTCTCTCTCTCGCTCTCTTTCTCTCTCTCTCTCTCTCTCTCTCTCTCTCTCTCTCTCTCTCTCACTTGATTATCTAATGAAAGTGTGTTTTCTCTTAAGTTGTTGCTTACCATGCTCTATTCCCCTCTGCTGTTGGCTAACTCTACTGTTGGCTACTACTGTGATATGTGGTTGTCTTTAGATTAATGCTCTAACTGTAAGTCACTCTGGATAAGAGTGTCTGCTAAATGACTGAAATGTGATTGGAACTCGGATCTCTCCCTGTGTCTCCCTAGCAACGCGTCCTCCAGGTGGTTGCCACGTGGATGAGTTCCAGTGTCGCATGGACAGCCTGTGCATCCCCATGCGCTGGCGCTGCGACGGGGACACAGACTGCATGGATCTGAGTGATGAGAACGACTGTGAGGGAGTGACACACATGTGTGACCCAGCCGTCAAGTTCAGCTGCAGGAACTCTGGTGAGTGTGTGGTGGCCTTTTCAGCCCTCAAGTGCAATTGGCTAACCACTCTCTCTTCCTGTCTCTTCCTCTTGGCTAACTGAGTGTTTGGCCTTTAGTGTTCTAGTCAGATCAGTCAGTTAGGATTCAGGAAGTGTGTATAAACCATGGTCTTTTCTGTCCTCATGAGATTAGTCAGTGACAAGTCAGGGAGTCTTCATGCCATAAATAATAGCCATGTCTTAGGGCAAGAATTGTCTGGGCAGACACACACACACACACACACACACTGTCATCGTCGTGTGTGTAGGTGGCAGGGAAGTCAGGCGCAGGAGAAACCAACTTGGTATTACTGGAGTTGTTATAATAAAATAATAAACAAACAACGAACTCCAAAACCAAAATGTACATAAAGTAACATGGGCAACAATACCCGTAGCTCACTTCTACAAAATACACGACACAAAATAACATACAAACAATCTTGGACAAGGACATGAGGGGAAACAGAGGGTTAAATACACAACAGGTAATTCATGGGATTGGAACCAGGTGTGTGAAAACAAGACAAAACCAATGGATAATGAATCAGTGATGTCTACCGCCGAGCACCACTCGAGCACCACTCGAACAAGGAGGGGCATCGACTTTGGCAGAAGTCGTGACAGTACACACACACACACACACACGAGCTTGTTATCTCTAGGGGCTTGCAGTGAAGAATATGACAACCATGTGCTCTCTGAAAATGAGGATGGCTTTGACCCCTTGGTTGACCCATGCGTTTATTTGTTTTATTTTATTTTACTAGGCAAGTCAGTTAAGAACAAATTCTAATTTGTAATGACAGCCTAGGAACAGTGGGTTAACTGCCTTGTTCAGGGGCAGAACAACAGATTTGTACCTTGTCAGCTCAGGGATTTGAACTTGCAACCTTTCGGTTACTAGCGCAACACTCTAACCACTAGGCTACACTGCCGCCCCAGTCAGCGGCTTCATGCGTGACCCTGGATGCACAGGGGATTTACACTGCCAGCAGCACTCACAGACTGAATCACTGTAGTTATTTAGATTTATTTCATAGCAGCAGTCACAGTATGCCATATCAGCCATCACAAACCATCTCAAGGGCACATCTATGTTTCTTTATTAAGAGTTGAACTTGCCAGATTGTCTCTTTTCATGTTGTCGTGATGTTTCATTGTCCCTCAGCCTGTTGCATCAATAAGGCCTGGGTGGGATGTTGTCTGGTAATCTCCTCAGCCTGTTGTATCAATAAGGC
The DNA here is from genome assembly GCF_901001165.1 of Salmo trutta. Taxonomy (NCBI): domain Eukaryota; kingdom Metazoa; phylum Chordata; class Actinopteri; order Salmoniformes; family Salmonidae; genus Salmo; species Salmo trutta. Next base: position 13,192,827 of record NC_042984.1, on the reverse strand, counting down.
CTGGGTGGGATGTTGTCTGGTTATCTCCTCAGCCTGTTGTATCAATAAGGCCTGGGTGGGATGTTGTCTGGTAATCTCCTCAGCCTGTTGTATCAATAAGGCCTGGGTGGGATGTTGTCTGGTAATCTCCTCAGCCTGATGTTTTCTGGTAATCTCCTCAGCCTGTTGCATCAATAAGGCCTAGGTGGGATGTTGTCTGGTAATCTCCTCTGCCTGTTGTATCAATAAGGCCTGGGTGGGATGTTGTCTGGTTATCTCCTCAGCCTGTTGTATCAGTAAGGCCTGGGTGGGATGTTGTCTGGTTATCTCCTCAGCCTGTTGTATCAATAAGCCCTGGGTGGGATGTTGTCTGGTAATCTCCTCAGCCTGTTGTATCAGTAAGTCCTGGGTGGGATGTTGTCTGGTAATCTCCTCAGCCTGATGTTTTCTGGTAATCTCCTCAGCCTGTTGTATCAATAAGGCCTGGGTGGGATGTTGTCTGGTTATCTCCTCAGCCTGTTGTATCAGTAAGGCCTGGGTGGGATGTTGTCTGGTAATCTCCTCAGCCTGTTATATCAATAAGGCCTGGGTGGGATTTTTTCTGGGTATCCACTCAGCCTGTTGTATATGTAAGGCCTAGGTGCGATGTTGTCTGGGTATCCACTCAGCCTGTTGTATATGTAAGGCCTAGGTGCGATGTTGTCTGGGTATCCACTCAGCCTGTTGTATATGTAAGGCCTAGGTGCGATGTTGTCTGGGTATCCACTCAGCCTGTTGTATTAGTAAGACGTGACTTCTGTCCCCAGCTCGGTGTATCAGTAAGGCCTGGGTGTGTGATGGGGACAGTGACTGTGAGGACAGTTCTGATGAGGACAACTGTGAGGCATTGGTATGTAAGCTGTCCCACCACGTCTGTGCCACCAACGCCTCTGTCTGTCTGCCTGCTGAGAAGCTGTGTGACGGCACTGACGACTGCCCTGATGGCTCCGACGAGAAACTCTGTGGTAAGAATACACTGTCTCACACTTTCACTTACTCACTCTCCCTACCCATAACCCTACCACCTCAGTCAAGGTAGGAATTGCCTCTGTCACATCTAATTGATTACCCCCCTCACTCTCTACTTCTCTACCCTCCACAGACCTGTGCTCCATAGACAACGGCGACTGCAGCCACAACTGCTCCATTGTCCCTGGGGAGGGCTTCATGTGTTCCTGCCCCCTGGGCATGGAGCTGGGCGCCGACAACAGGACCTGCAACATCATGAACCTCTGTGCCAAGCACCTCAAGTGCAGCCAGAAGTGTGAGCAGGAGAAGAGCAGTGTCAAGTGTTCTTGCTACGAGGGCTGGGAGCTGGAGACAGATATGGAGAGCTGCAAGAGCACTGGTGAGAAGGGGAGAGGAGGAAGAATGGGAGAGGAAGAAGAATGGGAGAGGAGGAGGTAATAGAGAGGAGGAGGTAATAGAGAACTAGAAAATAGGTGTGGTCCTGCTAAAATGGAAATTAACTGGAGGCTGATATGGAGAGCTGCAAGAGTACTGGTGAGGAGAGAGGATGGGAAGGGATCAGTGGAGGGGATGGGGGGTTTGGGGAGAGAAGAGAAGAGAAGGGGAGAGGGGAGGAGGGAAACAGGGGAGGGAAACAGGGGAGTCAGGTAGTGGAGAAATAGAAAAGAGATGGTTTGGGACACATCAGATGGAGAAAATAATGATTGAATGTGTGGTGTAGAGAAGTTCTTCTAAATATTGCTCTTTTGCTAAATTACAGTATTACGCAGTAGTACTACCTGGTCTCTCAGTGGTTATGGTTGGGCCCTGAGTGTTTCCTGTCTGACTATACATCCTGACCTAGAAGAACTTCTCCCCTCAGATCCTTTCAAGCCGTTCATCATCTTCTCCAACCGCCATGAGATCCGTCGTATTGACCTCCACAAGGGAGAGTTCAGCGTGTTGGTGCCTAACCTGAGGAACACCATCGCTCTGGACTTCCACCTGAGCCAGAACACCCTCTACTGGACTGACGTGGTGGAGGACAAGATCTACCGCGGGAAACTGTCCGACAACGGAGGTGAGGCAGTCTCCATTTAATCCAGCTTTTAACACTCACATAGCAGTCAACACAAACTGACATCCATGACAATACAACACATTAATGGAGAGAAAAAAACAAGAAATGAACTGCGTTCTTAAAGATCTAATATGAAGATAACTACTGTGACTTGTTATTTGGGAAATTAAAAGGATAATGGTAGAAGATTGTTCTGGAAAATTCATCATTGTGTCGAAATCTCTAACTTCTGTCTAAGGAGGAGATGAGGGTTGGGAGGAGGTGAGGGTTGGGAGGAGTTGAAGGTTGGGAGGAGGTGAGGGTTAGGAGGGTGGTGAGGTTTAGGAGAAGGTGAGGGTTAGGAGGGAGTTGAGGGTTATGAGGGAGGTGAGGATTAGGAGGAGGTGAGAGTTAGGAGGGAGTTGAGGGTTAGGAGGGAGGTGAGTGTTGGGAGGTAAGGGTTAGGAAGAGGTGAGGTTTAGGAGGGAGGTGAGGGTTAGGAGGGAGGTGAGGGTTAGGGGGGAGGTGAGGGTTAGGAATTGGTGAGGGTTAGGAGAGGTGAGGTTTAGGAGGGAGGAGAGGGTTAGGAGGGAGGAGAGGGTTAGGAGGGAGGTGAGGGTTAGGAGGGAGGTGAGGGTTACGAGGGAGGTGATATTAGGAGGGAGGTGACGGTTAGGAGGGAGATGAGGATAAGGAAGAGGTGAGGGTTAGGAGGGAGGTGATATTAGGAGGGAGGTGAGGGTTAGGAAGAGGTGAGGGTTAGGAATAGGTGAGGGTTAGGAGGGAGGTGAGGTTAGGAGGGAGATGAGGGTTAGGAGGGAGATGAGGGTTAGGAGAGGTGAGGTGAGGGTTAGGAGGGAGGTGGGTGTTAGGAGGGAGGTGAGGGTTAGGAGTGAGGTAAGGGTTAGGAGTGAGGTGAGGGTTAGGAGGGAGGTGGGGTTAGGAGGGAGGAGAGGGTTAGGAAGAGGTGATGGTTAGGAGAGGTGAGGGTTAGGAGAGTTAAGAGGGAGATGAGGGTTAGGAGGGAGGTGAGGGTTAGGAAGAGGTGATGGTTAGGAGGGTTAAGAGGGAGATGAGGGTTAGGAGGGAGGTGAGGGTTAGGAAGAGGTGAGGGTTAGCAGGGAGGTTTGGTTAGGAGGAGGTGTGGGTTAGAAGGGAAGTGATGGTTTAAGCATCTCTTTATATTTTGGGTGATTCAGTGTCTTTTCTGGTGTATGTATTTTATTCTATTATGCGGCAGCCAATTTCCCCTTTCTGGGACAATAACGCTCTATGACTACTTTATGACATATCACAAAGAGACAAGGTTAGTGGCAGAAGATATTCTGGAAAACCCATCACTAGCATGTCCAAAGCTCTACTTGTCTGCCTGGTTTTGCATCAGCCAACATAGAACATAGAACAACAACATTGATGTATACGCTGATTCGGTGAGCGAGTTTATTAGCAAGTGCATCGGTGATGTTGTACCCACGGCGACTATTAAAACCTTCCCCAACCAGAAACCGTGGATTGATGGCAGCATTCGAGCAAAACTGAAAGCGTGAACCACTGCTTTTAATCAGGGCAAGGCGACCGGAAACATGACCGAACAGTGTATCTATTCCCTCCGCAAGGCAATCAAACAAGCTAAGCATCAGTATAGAGACAAAGTAGTCGCAATTCAAAGGCTCAGACATGAGAGGTATGTGGCAGGGTGTACAGTCAATCACGGACTACAAAAAGAAAACCAGCCCTGCCGTGGACCACAATGTCTTGCTCCCAGACAAACTAAACAACTTATTTGCTTGCTTTGAGGACAATACAGTCCCACTGACACAGCCCGCTACCAAAACCTGCAGGCTCTCCTTCACTGCAGCCAACGTGAGTAAAACATTTAAACGTGTTAACCCTCGCAAAGCTGCAGGCCCAGACGGCATCCCCAGCCGCGTCCTCAGAGAATACGCAGACCAGCTGGCTGGTGTGTTTACAGACATATTCAATCAATCCCTATCCCAGTCTGCTGTTCCCACATGCTTCAAGAGGGCCACCATTGTTCCTGTTCCCAAGAAAGGTAATTGAGCAAAACGACTATCGCCCCATAGCACTCTCTTCCATCATCATGAAGTGCTTTTAGAGACTAGTCAAGGATCATATCACCTCCACCCTACCTGACACTCTAGACCCACTCCAATTTGCTTACCGACCCAATAGGTCCACAGACGACGCAATTACAATCACACTGCACACTGCCCTAACCCATCTGGACAAGAGGAATACCTATGTAAGAATGCTGTTCATCGACTAAAGCTCAGCATTTTACACCATAGTACCCTCCAAACTTGTCATTAAGCTTGAGACCCTGGGTCTTAACCCCGCCCTGTGCAACTGGTCCTGGACTTTCAGACGGGACGCCCCCAGGTGGTGAGGGTAGGAAACAACATCTCCACCCCGCTGATCCTCAACACTGGGGCCCCACAATGGTGCATTCTCAGCCCTTTCCTGTACTCCCTGTTCACCCATGACTGCGTGACCACACACACCCCAACTCAAATCATCAAGTTTGCAGACACAAACAGCCGTAGCAGAGTGCGTTCTCAGCCCTCTCCTGTACTCCCTGTTCAGCCATTACTGCGTGGCCATGCACGCCTCCAACTCAATCATCAAGTTTGCAGACGACACTACAGTGGTAGGCTTGATTACCAACAACGACGAGACGGCCTACAGGGAGGAGGTGAGGGCCCTTGGAGTGTGGTGTTTGGAAAATAACCTCACACTCAACGTCAACAAACGAAGGAGATGATCGTGGACTTCAGGAAACAGCAGAGGGAGCACCCCCCCCCCCATCCACATCAACGGGACAGTAGTGGAGAAGGTGGAAAGTTTTAAGTTCCTCGACGTACACCTCACGGACAAACTGAAATGGTCCACCCACACAGACAGCGTGGTGAAGAAGGCGCAACAGCGCCTCTTCAACCTCAGGAGGCTGAAGAAATTTGGCTTGTCACCAAAAACACTCACAAACTTTTACAGATGCACAATCGAGAGCATCCTGTCGGGCTGTACGGCAACTGCCCCCGCCACAACCGTAAGGCTCTCCAGAGGGTAGTGAGGTCTGCACAACATATCACCGGGCGCAAACTACCTGCCCTCCAAGACACCTACACCACCTGATGTCACAGGAAGGCCAAAAAGATCATCAAGGACAACAACCAGGCGAGCCACTGCCTGTTCACCCCTCTATCATCCAGAAGGCGAGGTCAGTACAGGTGCATCAAAGCTGGGACCGAGAGACTGAAAAACAGCTTCTATCTCAAGGCCATCAGACTGTTAAACAGCCATCACTAACATTGAGTGGCTGCTGCCAACATACTGACTCAAATCTCTAGCCACTTTAATAATTAATAATCAGATGTAATAAATGTATCACTAGTCACTTTAAACAATGGCACTTTATATAATGTTTACATACCCTACATTACTCATTGCATATGTAGATACTGTACTCTATACCATCTACTGCATCTTGCCTATGCTGTTTGGCCATCGCTCATCCATATATTTATATGTAAATATTCTTATTCATTCCTTCACACTTGTGTGTAAAAGGTAGTTGTGAAATTGTTAGATTACTTGTTAGATATTACTGCATGGTCGGAACTAGAATCACAAGCATTTCGCTACACTCACATTAACATCTGCTAACCATGTGTATGTGACCAATAAAATTTGATTTGATTTGAACTGGCTTCAAAATTAGAAAGCATCTGGAGTGGAAAGGACAATGTTTTTATTATTTTCTTTTCTTTCATTTAATATTCTCTTAGGACAAGAAAATAGGTTACGCAAAATGTGAATGTACTTTTCCCGAAGTTTGTCTCTTTGTCTCTTCCCATTCGTCTCACCGTCCATTGCGTGACTGCAGCCAGCCTTGGCCAGAGCAACGCGCACACACACACACACACACACACACACACACACACACACACACACACACACACACACACACACACAGACACAGACACAGGTAGCGTAGGAGACACTACATTACACTCCCTGTTCCCACCCCTCCTAAAAACAACCCTCCTACGAGACATTGTGTCCAAGCCATAGATCAGTCCATGTTGCTTCTGATTGAAGACAATTCAGCAATTCAGCAGCTTCTAAACTGTGGAGCAAACATGGTCACTGTGTACTGCCAACAACAAACAAAAGAGCCAACTGTGGTTCCCGCAGTATAACAACAACCAAGCTGTGAGAGGCCCTCTCCCTCTAATGATCTAATGACTGTTGGAAGGCCATGTGTAGGACTCCACAGAATCATCAGCTGTACACCATTACTGCGTAGCTTTCATTGAGGTCCCAGGCTTTTCTGGGAACAGAGAGGGATAGCTGCACAAGTGCACATGGGGAGATGGAGGTGTGTGTGTGTGTGTGTGTGTGTGTGTGTGTGTGTGTGTGTGTGTGTGTGTGTGTGTGTGTGTGTGTGTGTGTGTTTAACTATTAGTAAACAAACTGGGGACATTTTGTTAGTCCCCATGAGGTTAAATGCTATTTCAAGGGGGTTTACGGTTAAGGTTAGGGTTAGGAGCTAGGGTTAAGGTTAGGTTTGTGGGTTAAGTTAACAGTACGAGTTAGGTTTAGGTTTAAGGTTAGGGAAAATAGGACTGAATTGTGTGTCCCCACAAGGTTAGCTGTACAAGACTGTATGTGTGTGTGTGTGTGCCCATGTGTGTATGTGTGTGTGTGCGCCCGTGCCTGTGCATGTATGCATATCTCTGTGTGTGTTACCTCTCCAGTGTGGCCCCTCATCCCAGCCAACCTCCCACTAGAAACCCCCCACTAGAAACCTTAGACTAGAAACCCTCCACTAGAAGTCCCCAACTAGAAACCTTAGACTAGAAACCCTCCACTAGAAGTCCCCAACTAGAAACCTTAGACTAGAAACCCTCCACTAGAAACCCCCCACTAGAAACCTTAGACTAGAAACCCCCCACTAGAAACCTTAGACTAGAAACCCCCCCACTAGAAACCTTAGACTAGAAACCCCCCATTAGAAACCCCCCACTAGAAACCTTAGACTAGAAACCCCCCACTAGAAACCCCCCCGCTACAAACCCCCCACTAGAAACCCCCCACTAGAAACCCCCTACTAGAAACCTTAGACTAGAAACCTTAGACTAGAAACCCCACACTAGAAACCCCACACTAGAAACCACCCACTAGAAACCACCCACTAGAAACCTTAGATGAGAAACCCCCATCTAGAAACCTTAGACTAGAAACCCCCCACTAGAAACCCCCCACTAGAAACCTTAGACTAGAAACCCCCCACTAGAAACCCCCCGCTACAAACCCCCCACTAGAAACCTTCCACTGGAAACCCCCCGCTAGAAACCCCCTGCTACAAACCCCCACTAGAAAACCCCCCCACTAGAAACCTTCCACTAGAAACCCCCCCTAGAAACCCCCCACTAGAAACCTTCCATTAGAAACCTTCCACTGGAAACCCCCCGCTACAAACCCCACACTAGAAACCCCCTACTAGAAACCCCACGCTAGGAACCCCCTGCTACAAACCCCACACTAGAAACCCCACACTAGAAACCTTAGACTAGAAACCCCCCACTAGAAACCACCCAATAGAAACCTTAGACTAGGAACCCCCCCACTAGAAACCTTAGACTAGAAATCCCCCACTAGAAACCTTAGACTAGAAATCCCCCACTAGAAACCTTCCACTACAAACCCCCCACTAGAAACCTTCCACTACAAACTCCCCACTAGAAACCTTCCACTACAAACCCCACACTAGAAACCCCCCACTAGAAACCTTCCACTACAAACCCTCCACTAAAAACCTTCCACTACAAACCCCCCACTAGAAACCTTCCACTACAAACCCCCCACTAGAAATCTTCCACTACAAACCCCACACTAGAAACCTTCCACTACAGGAAGGAACAGTGGTTTCCTGCCTTGTTCAGGGACAGAACGACAGATGTTTAACTTGTCAGCTCGGGGATTCGATCTTGCAACCTTTCGGTTACAAGTCCAACGCTCTAACCACTAGGCTACCTGCCGCCCACTAGAATGCCCCGCCCCCCCCCCACTAGCAACCCCACACTAGAAACCCCCGCTAGAATCCCCCCACTAGAAACTCCACTAGAAACCCCCCGCTAGAAACCCCCCGCTAGAAACTCTCCACTAGAAACCCTCCACTAGAAACCTTCCACTAGAAACCCTCCACTAGAAACCCTCCGCTAGAATCCCCCCGCTAGAAACTCCCCGCTAGAAACCCCACACTAGAAACCCCCCACTAGAGACCCTCCACTAGAAACCCCCCGCTAGAATCCCTCCACTAGAACCCCCCCACTAGAAGCCCTCCACTAGAAACCCTCCACTAGAAACCCTCCACTAGAAACCCTCCACTAGAAACCCTCCACTAGAAGCCCTCAACTAGAAACCCCCCACTAGAAGCCCTCAACTAGAAACCCCCCACTAGAAGCCCTCAACTAGAAACCCTCCACTAGAAACCCTCCACTACAACCCCCCCACTACAAACCCCCCACTACAAACCCTCCACTAGAACCCCCCCACTAGAAACCCCCCCACTAGAAACCCCACACTGACAGACAAACTGACTGATTCGGATTCCACAGAGAAGGAATTCTAAACAGTCCTCTCAGTTTGTCAGCGGTTTGCTGCAGTTAAACATGTGTGCTGCAGGATGGAGTTAGTCTCTAGCTGCTGTCTTTTGACATGAGTTAGACAGACATATTGTATTACTTCAGCAAATATTGCCCCATTGCATAAAGCTCTAATACAGCTTTATTCACTGGGTACCATTTCTGTCATGTCCATTATGAAGAGCTATCTAATCAGGTTATTTTCTTCAAATTTCATCAAATCGGTTTTTTTCTTCTGTGTTTTGAGGTAAGTGATTGGAGTGTCGAACAAATCTACAATTTCCCATGCAAGGCACTAACCCAGCCATCTTCTATCTCCCATTTCATACCCTACCCCTCTCTCCTCCCCTCCTACCCCCTCCAGCTCTGACCAGTTTCGAGGTGGTGATCCAGTATGGCCTGGCCACTCCAGAAGGGCTGGCTGTGGACTGGATAGCAGGGAACATCTACTGGGTGGAGAGTAACCTAGATCAGATAGAGGTAGCCAAGCTGGACGGAACCATGAGGACCACTCTACTGGCTGGTGAGGTGGAGCACCCACGGGCCATCGCCCTCGACCCCAGAGACGGGTGAGGAAACAAAACTATACATTACAAAACACTAAAGCATAGATTAGTATAGAACAGTAAAGTGTAGATTAGTATTGAACAGTAAAGTGTAGATTAGTATTGAACAGTAAAGTGTAGATTAGTATAGAACAGTAAAGTGTAGATTAGTATAGAACAGTAAAGTGTAGATTAGTATTGAACAGTAAAGTGTAGATTAGTATTGAACAGTAAAGCGTAGATTAGTATAGAACCGTAATGTGTAGATTAGTATAGAACAGTAAAGCATAGATTACTGTAGAACAGTAAAGTGTACATTAGTATAGAACAGTAAAGTGTAGATTACTGTAGAACAGTAAAGTGTAGATTAGTATAGAACAGTAAAGTGTAGATTACTGTAGAACAGTAAAGTGTAGATTTGTATAGAACAGTAAAGCGTAGATTACTGTAGAACAGTAAAGTGTAGATTAGTATAGAACAGTAAAGTGTAGATTACTGTAGAACAGTAAAGTGTAGATTTGAAAAAAACAGTAAAGCGTAGATTACTGTAGAACAGTAAAGTGTAGATTAGTATAGAACAGTAAAGTGTAGATTACTGTAGAACAGTAAAGTATAGATTAGTATAGAACAGTAAAGTGTAGATTAGTATAGAACAGTAAAGTGTAGATTTTGACATCAGTCAAAAAAAACTCAAAACAAGACATGATATCAATAACAAGATACAACAAGCTGAAACGAGCCACGTACAATTCCCCACATGGCAGTTTATTATCATTGGTGCTAGCTATCTGACCTGTCAGAATCATAACAACAAAACACGGGGGTTGGAATCAATAATCTCCCATTTGGACTCCAGACCAAAGGACCCATTTCCATCGGTCTAATGTCTTGGCCCAAGCAAGTCTCTTCTTCTTATTGGTGTCCTTCAGTAGTGGTTTCTTTTCAGCAATTCGACCATGAAGGCTTGATTCACAAGGCTTGATTCTTCTCTGAACAGTTGAAGCATTTATTTGGGCTGCAATTTCTGAGGCTGGTAATGAACGTATCCTCTGCAGCAGAGGTAACTCTTGGTCTTCCATTCCTGTGGTGGTCCTCATGAGAGCCAGTTTCATCATAGCGCTTGATGGTTTTTGCGACTGCACTTGAAACTTTCAAAGTTCTTGAAATTTTCTGTATTGACTGACCTTCATGTTTTAAATTAATGATGGACTGTCGTTTCTCTTTGCTTATTTGAGGTGTTCTTGCCAAAATGTGGACTTGGTCTTTTACCAAATAGGGCTATCTTCTGTATTCCCCCTTCCTTGTCAAAACACAACTGATTGGCTCAAACGCATTAAGAAGGAAAGAAATTCCTCAAATTAACTTTTAAGAAGGCACACCTGTTCATTGAAATGCATTTCAGGTGATTACCTCATGAAGCTGGTTGAGAGAATGCCAATAATGTGCATTATCTCAACCAGTGTGTCATCAAGGCAAAGGGTGGCTATTTGAAGAATCTCAAATATAAAATATATTTTGATTTGTTTAACACTTTTTTGGTTACTACATGATTCCATATGTGTTATTTCATAGATTTGATGTCTTCACTATTATTCTACAATGTAGAAAATAGTAAAAAATAAAGAAAAACGCTTGAATGAGTAGGTGTTCTAAAACTTTTGACCGGTAGTGTAATGCTGCTGAATATTCCTGAATGTGTGTTTCTCTTTCTTTTCTTTGTCTGTGTCTAGTATTCTGTTCTGGACGGACTGGGATGCCAGCTTGCCCAGGATAGAGGCAGCATCTATGAGTGGTGAGGCCAGGAGGACTATCCACAGAGAGACTGGCAGCGGTGGCTGGCCAAACGGACTGACTGTAGACTACATGGAGAGACGCATTGTATGGATCGATGCCAGGTACTGTTGCTCTCCTTACTATACGCACCCACACACACACACACACACACACAGACACAGATACACACACACCCTCACCCACTCACCTCCTCTCATAAATGCTCTCTCCCCAGGTCTGATGCCATCTACTCTGCTCTGTATGACGGCTCTGGTCTGATCGAGGTGCTGAGGGGTCATGAGTACCTATCTCATCCCTTTGCTGTCACTATGTACGGAGGAGAGGTGTACTGGACAGACTGGAGGACCAACACTCTGGCCAAGGCTAACAAGTGGACCGGCAACAACATAACCGTGGTCCAACGCACCAACACACAACCCTTCGACCTGCAGGTGTATCATCCCTCCAGACAGCCCCAGGGTAGGTCACACGGACAGACGGATGCTTACATAAATACGTACAGTGCCTTCAGAAATTATTCATACCCCTTGACTTATTCCACATTTTGTTGTTACAGCTTGAATTCAAAATGTTCTCATCCATCTAGACACAATACCCCATAATGAGAGTGAAAACATGTTTTTAGATATTTTTGCAAATTTAACAAAATAAAATACAGAAATATCTCATTTACATAAGTACTCACACTCCTGAGTCATATTTTGTAGATGCACCTTGTGTAGTGATTGCAGCTGTGAGTCGTTATAGGTAAGTCTCTTAAGAGCTTTCCACACCTGGATTGTGCAACATTTGTCCATTATAATTTTCAAAATTCTTCAAGCTCTGTTAAATTGATTGTTGATCATTGCTAGACAAACATTTTCAGGTCTTGCCTTAGAGTTTCAAATAGATTTAAGTCAAAACTGTAACTCGGCCACTCGGGAACATTCACTGTCTTCTTGGTAAGCAACTCTAGGGTTGATTCCGTTTTTTTTATCCTAAAAAACTCCCTAGACCTTGCCGATGACAGGCATACCCATAACATGATGCAGCCACCACTATGCTTGAAAATATGGAGAGTGGTACTCAGTAATGTGTTGTATTGGATTTGCCCAAACATAATACTTTATATTCAGGACAAAAAGTTAATAGTTTTGCTAAATGTTTTGCAGTATTACTTTAGTGCCTTGTTGCAAACGAGATGCATGTTTTGGAATATTTGTATTCTTTACAGGCTTCCTTCTTTTTCTCTGTCAATTAGGTTAGTATTGTGGAGTAACTATAAAGTTGTTGATCCATCCTCAGTTTTCTCACAGTCATTAAACTGTAATTGTTTTAAATTCACCATTGGCCTCATGGTGAAATCCCTGAGTGATTTCCTTCCTATCCGGCAACTGAGTTAGGAAGGACGCCTAGATATTTACAGTGCAAAGTGTAATTAATAACTTGACCGTGCTCAAGTTACCTATCTACCAATAGGTGCCCTTCTTTGCAAGACATTGGAAAACCTCCATGGTCTTTGTGGTTTAATCTGCGTTTGAAATTCACTGCTCAACTGAGGGAGTCCATGCAACTTGTGACTTGTTAAGGAACATTTTCCTCCTGAACTCATTTAGATTTGCCATAGCAAACAAGTTAAATACTTATTGACTATTAATTTGTAAAAATGTGTGAAAACATAATTTCACTTTGACATTATGGGGTATTGTGTGTAGGCAAGTGGCAAAACATCTCAATTTAATACATTTAAAATTCAGGCTGTTATGTAACAAAATGTGCGAAAAGTCAAGGGATATGAATACATTATGAAGACACTGTACACACGCACGCACGCCGACACACACAAGCAACCTCACACTTCACAGCTGCCTCTTACTGCTAACTGGACTGTGACACACGCTTTGGTGCAGTGTTGGAGGAAAGGGCAGGACTGCAGAGTGGTGCACTACACTCCAGACCTGCTGAATTCAAACACTCAACTCCCCTCAGACAGCTGACCTTTCACTGTTGTCCCATGTGTTGTGTTACCTCCATGATCCTGTGAATCCCACACACTGTGGATAATAAAGCCCACACACTGTGGATAATAAAGCCCACACATTGTGGATAATAAAGCCCACACACTGCAGTATTTGACCTTTTAGACTCAATAGTAGAATACACAAGAGGCAATTTGGAAATGTGCTTGTGCATCAGCAGTTTTTCTCTTGTTATGTCAGTCACTGATAGTCAATTAGCCCATGTCAGCTAACATTATTGAGATTGCTAAGTTAGTTTAGCGACCAGATTTCTAAACTTGTTATCATGGTTGAATTACTGGCCGGGGGGGCCCCCATATATCTTGTTAATCAGTCTCACTCAGATACTGTATCATATGCAAACATTTCTCTCCACCTTATGGCAAAATGTGTAGAATTGCAGGAAATTAGCTGTAAAACGGCTTGTTTTCCTCTCTGCTCCATGGCTAAATTAGTAGAATTACATTAAATTTGTTATAAAATTGCAAAAACGCAGACCTGCGAGCAACTGCGGCCCCTCATAACGAGTTCAGATTTTTGCTGGCCCCCACCCCATCAACGTTGCCCATCCCTGTATATATGGTGGCCAAGACCATCTGGGCTTAGACAGGTTGTGTTGATCTGGGCTTAGATAGGTTGTGTTGATCTGGGCTTAGACAGGTTGTGTTGATCTGGGCTTAGACAGGTTGTGTTGATCTGGGCTTAGACAGGTTGTGTTGATCTGGGCTTAGACAGGTTGTGTTGATCTGGGCTTAGACAGGTTGTGTTGATCTGGGCTTAGACAGGTTGTGTTGATCTGGGCTTAGATAGGTTGTATTGATCTGGGCTTCAATAGGTTATGTTGATCTGGGCTTAGATAGGTTGTGTTGATCTGGGCTTAGATAGGTTGTATTGATCTGGGCTTAGATAGGTTGTGTTGATCTTGAAGACATTCTGTGTAGACAGATAGAGACCAGTTATCATGTGGTGTGACTAAATCATACATTAAGTTTACAAAACATTAGGAACACCTTCCTAATATTGAGTTGCACCCCCTTTTGCCCTCAGAACAGCCTGAATTCATTGGGACATGGACTCTACAAGGTGTCGAAAACATTCCACAGGGATGCTGGCCCATGTTGACTGTGCTTCCCACAGTTGTGTCAAGTTGGCTTGATGTCCTTTGTGTGGTGGACGTTCTTGATACACATGGGAAACTGTTGAGGGTGAAAAACCCAGCAGTGTTGCAGTTCTTGACATACTCAAACCAGTGCGCCTGGCACCTACTACCATACCCCGTTCAAAGGCATTTAAATAGTTTGTCTCACCCATTCACCCTCTGAATGGCAAACATACACAATCCATGTCACCATTGGCTTAAAAAAATAATCTTTAATCTGTCTCCTCCCCTTCATCGACACTGATTGAAGTAGTGGTTATCACTAGGAGAGAGCTGATCACAGTGGTTATCACTAGGAGAGAGCAGATCACAGTGGTTATCACTAGGAGAGAGCTGATCACAGTGGTTAACACTAGCAGAGAGCTGATCACAGTGGTTAACACTAGGAGAGAGCTGATCTCAGTGGTTAACACTAGGAGAGAGCTGATCACAGTGGTTAACGGTAGGAGAGAGCTGATCTCAGTGGTTAACACTAGCAGAGAGCTGATCACAGTGGTTAACACTAGGAGAGAGCTGATCACAGTGGTTAACGGTAGGAGAGAGCAGATCACAGTGGTTAACGGTAGGAGAGAGCTGATCACAGTGGTTAACACTAGCAGAGAGCTGATCACAGTGGTTAACACTAGGAGAGAGCTGATCTCAGTGGTTAACACTAGGAGAGAGCTGATCACAGTGGTTAACGGTAGGAGAGAGCTGATCTCAGTGGTTAACACTAGCAGAGAGCTGATCACAGTGGTTAACACTAGGAGAGAGCTGATCACAGTGGTTAACGGTAGGAGAGAGCAGATCACAGTGGTTAACGGTAGGAGAGAGCTGATCACAGTGGTTAACGGTAGGAGAGAGCTGATCACAGTGGTTATCACTAGGAGAGAGCTGATCACAGTGGTTAACACTAGCAGAGAGCTGATCACAGTGGTTAACACTAGGAGAGAGCTGATCACAGTGGTTAACACTAGGAGAGAGCTGATCACAGTGGTTATCACTAGGAGAGAGCTGATCACAGTGGTTAACGGTAGGAGAGAGCTGATCACAGTGGTTAACGGTAGGAGAGAGCTGATCACAGTGGTTAACACTAGCAGAGAGCTGATCACAGTGGTTAACACTAGCAGAGAGCTGATCACAGTGGTTAACATGTCTTCTTCCCCTCAGCTCCTAACCCTTGTGCAACCGCTGATGGGCAGAGCCCCTGTTCTCACCTGTGTCTGATCAGCTACAACCAGACATTCTCCTGTGCCTGCCCTCACCTCATGAAGCTGCAGGCTGACAAACACACCTGCAAAGGTAGGAACACACAGCAACACACACATACTCAGAGGGCTGAGTGATGACCAATGGGTCTGAGCTGGGTCTGAATGTGTGTGTAATTTGCTGCAATTTAAACACACAATCAGATTGTCTTCCTAATGAGAATAGCTCCATTTTAGTCCAGCAGCTGTTGCATAACATTTGGATATGTTGAAATACTGTGTTTGTGATGTGTTGATGGTAACTCTTCCCCTGTATCCCTTGTCTCTTCCATTCTCTTCCCGTCCAGAGTCACGCCAGTTCCTGCTGTATGCCCGTCAGACAGAGATCAGGGGAGTGGACATAGACAACCCCTACTATAACTACATCATCTCCTTCACCGTGCCAGACATAGACAACGTGACCGTGGTGGACTATGACGCTCTGGAGAACCGGATCTACTGGTCAGACGTCCGAACCCAGACCATCAAGAGAGCCTTCATCAACGGCACTGGAGTGGAGACTGTGGTGTCTGCTGGTAGGAAGACCCATTTATCTTGGGATCAGATCCGGGTTCTTTTCTTTCAGGTGTGTGAGTTTTGCACCTTTACGACTGTAAGTTCCAAAGTTCAAGGCAAGCTCAATGAAGAGCAGATGAAGTCTTTGAAAGAAATCAAATACTGCTTTGGAATCCACTGGGCAAATTTTGGATCAAGGAATGAGTTTATTTAATGTAGTTAGTGGTTTAGTTGCCTGTATCTGTGCTTGTTTTTTCAGACCTGCCCAACGCCCATGGTCTGGCAGTAGACTGGGTGTCTAGGAACCTGTTCTGGACCAGCTATGATGTCAATAAGAAACAGATCAACGTGGCCAGACTGGACGGGTCCTTTAAGAACGCTGTTATCCAGGGCCTTGATAAACCCCACTGTCTGGTCCTGCACCCTATACTGGGGTGAGTGGGACACACACACACACACACACACACACACACACACACACACACACACACACACACACACACACACACACACACACACACACACACACACACACACACACACACACACACACACACACACACACACACACACACACACACACACACACACACACACACACACACACACACACACACACACACACACACACACACACACACACACACACACACACACACACACACACACACACACACACACACACACACCACACACACACACACACACACACACACACACACACACACACACACACACACACACACACACACACACACACACACACACACACACACACACACACACACACACACACACACACACACACACACACACACACACACACACACACACACACACACACACACACACACACACACACACACACACACACACACACACACACACACACACACACACACACACACACACACACACACACACACACACACACACACCACACACACACACACACACACACACACACACACACACACACACACACACACACACACACACACACACACACACACACACACACACACACACACACACACACACACACACACACACACACACACACACACACACACACACACACACACACACACACACACACACACACACACACACACACACACACACACACACACACACACACACACACACACACACACACACACACACACACACACACACACACACACACACACACACACACACGAGGAGTAGGAATGGAGTTTGGAATAACAATGACAGCAAAAGAACGTTGATGTTGTCACTGTGATTTCAGTCACTTGACAGTCAAACCAAGATGAATGTATAGTAACATGTCATGTGTGTGTCCTTCTCCAGAAAGCTGTACTGGACCGATGGGGACAACATCAGTGTGGCCAACATGGATGGCAGCAACCATACGACGCTCTTCACCAATCAGAGGAGCCCTATAGGTGAGTGTAGTGTAAAACAATGCTGAGAGCATGAAAGAAAGTGAGAGCCAGAGTGACAGAAAATTTGAGAGAGAGAGAGAGTTGACCATGTTCAGTAGTGGTGTGTCTGTCCTATTTGTCCCCTCCAGGCCTGTCTGTAGACTACGACAGACTGTATGAGAGTGAAAGAGAGAGAGATTCTGACTGTGACCATGCTGTGCTAACTGTATCCTTTCTGTTCCCTCCAGGCCTGTCTGTAGACTACGACAGTGAGCAGCTGTACTGGGTCAGCTCAGGCAACGGCACCATCAGTCGCTGTAAGCTGGACGGCTCAGGCCTGGAGGTCCTGGACAGGATGAAACCGGGCAAGCTGATCAAGGCCTCTGCTCTGGCCATCATGGGTAAGGGAGAAACAGACTGTTGTGTCCAGCTCTACTGTTATCCGTCAACCCACTATTGTGTCTTTAAATACCTGTCTGTTATGACTTTGAGAGATAATGTGTGTTCAATTTCAGTTCAATTTCAAAAAGCTTTATTGTCCATTGATCACATGAGAGAGAGCATTTTCTTGGAGCTTGAGGCTGATTGACACAAAACACCATAACACCAATTCTTAATAAAATGTGTGTGTGTGTGTGTGTGTGTGTGTGTGTGTGTGTGTGTGTGTAGGAGACAAGCTGTGGTGGGCCGACCAGGGTACAGACCAGATAGGGACCTGTGATAAGAGTGACGGGGGGAACTGGAAGGTGCTACGTAACAACACTTCTCCCATGACGCACATGAAGATCTACAACGAGAGCATGCAGACCAGTACAGGTAGGATATCACTGACCATGTCACACTGAGCATGCAGACCAGTACAGGTAGGATATCACTGACCATGTCACACTGAGCATGCAGACCAGTACAGGTAGGATATCACTGACCATGTCACACTGAGCATGCAGACCAGTACAGGTAGGATATCACTGACCATGTCACACTGAGCATGCAGACCAGTACAGGTAGGATATCACTGACCATGTCACACTGAGCATGCAGACCAGTGCAGGTAGGATATCACTGACCATGTCACACTGAGCATGCAGACCGGTACAGGTAGAATATCACTGACCATGTCACACTGAGCATGCAGACCGGTACAGGTAGGATATCACTGACCATGTCACACTGAGCATGCAGACCGGTACAGGTAGGATATCACTGACCATGTCACACTGAGCATGCAGACCAGTACAGGTAGGATATCACTGACCATGTCACACTGAGCATGCAGACCGGTACAGGTAGGATATCACTGACCATGTCACACTGAGCATGCAGACCAGTACAGGTAGGATATCACTGACCATGTCACACTGAGCATGCAGACCGGTACAGGTAGGATATCACTGACCATGTCACACTGAGCATGCAGACCGGTACAGGTAGGATATCACTGACCATGTCACACTGAGCATGCAGACCGGTACAGGTAGGATATCACTGACCATGTCACACTGAGCATGCAGACCGGTACAGGTAGGATATCACTGACCATGTCACACTGAGCATGCAGACCAGTACAGGTAGGATATCACTGACCATGTCACACTGAGCATGCAGACCAGTACAGGTAGGATATCACTGACCATGTCACACTGAGCATGCAGACCAGTACAGGTAGGATATCACTGACCATGTCACACTGAGCATGCAGACCAGTACAGGTAGGATATCACTGACCATGTCACACTGAGCATGCAGACCGGTACAGGTAGGATATCACTGACCATGTCACACTGAGCATGCAGACCAGTACAGGTAGGATTTCACTGACCATGTCACACTGAGCATGCAGACCGGTACAGGTAGGATATCACTGACCATGTCACACTGAGCATGCAGACCAGTACAGGTAGGATTTCACTGACCATGTCACACTGAGCATGCAGACCGGTACAGGTAGGATATCACTGACCATGTCACACTGAGCATGCAGACCAGTACAGGTAGGATTTCACTGACCATGTCACACTGAGCATGCAGACCGGTACAGGTAGGATATCACTGACCATGTCACACTGAGCATGCAGACCAGTACAGGTAGGATATCACTGACCATGTCACACTGAGCATGCAGACCAGTACAGGTAGGATATCACTGACCATGTCACACTGAGCATGCAGACCAGTACAGGTAGGATTTCACTGACCATGTCACACTGAGCATACAGACCAGTACAGGTAGGATTTCACTGACCATGTCACACTGAGCATGCAGACCAGTACAGGTAGGATATCACTGACCATGTCACACTGAGCATGCAGACCAGTACAGGTAGGATATCACTGACCATGTCACACTGAGCATGCAGACCAGTACAGGTAGGATATCACTGACCATGTCACACTGAGCATGCAGACCAGTACAGGTAGGATATCACTGACCATGTCACACTGAGCATGCAGACCAGTACAGGTAGGATTTCACTGACCATGTCACACTGAGCATGCAGACCGGTACAGGTAGGATATCACTGACCATGTCACACTGAGCATGCAGACCGGTACAGGTAGGATTTCACTGACCATGTCACACTGAGCATGCAGACCGGTACAGGTAGGATATCACTGACCATGTCACACTGAGCATGCAGACCAGTACAGGTAGGATTTCACTGACCATGTCACACTGAGCATGCAGACCGGTACAGGTAGGATATCACTGACCATGTCACACTGAGCATGCGGACCGGTACAGGTAGGATATCACTGACCATGTCACACTGAGCATGCAGACCAGTACAGGTAGGATATCACTGACCATGTCACACTGAGCATGCGGACCGGTACAGGTAGGATATCACTGACCATGTCACACTGAGCATGCAGACCTGTACAGGTAGGATATCACTGACCATGTCACACTGAGCATGCAGACCGGTACAGGTAGAATATCACTGACCATGTCACACTGAGCATGCAGACCGGTACAGGTAGGATATCACTGACCATGTCACACTGAGCATGCAGACCGGTACAGGTAGGATATCACTGACCATGTCACACTGAGCATGCAGACCGGTACAGGTAGGATATCACTGACCATGTCACACTGAGCATGCAGACCGGTACAGGTAGGATATCACTGACCATGTCACACTGAGCATGCAGACCAGTACAGGTAGGATATCACTGACCATGTCACACTGAGCATGCAGACCAGTACAGGTAGGATATCACTGACCATGTCACACTGAGCATGCAGACCGGTACAGGTAGGATATCACTGACCATGTCACACTGAGCATGCAGACCGGTAGAGGTAGGATATCACTGACCATGTCACACTGAGCATGCAGACCGGTACAGGTAGGATATCACTGACCATGTCACACTGAGCATGCAGACCAGTACAGGTAGGATATCACTGACCATGTCACACTGAGCATGCAGACCGGTACAGGTAGGATATCACTGACCATGTCACACTGAGCATGCAGACCAGTACAGGTAGGATATCACTGACCATGTCACACTGAGCATGCAGACCAGTACAGGTACAACTCAGATGAGTTAATGAATGAATGACACTATGCAACTGAATGAATAAGAAATGTTTTTCTTTTTGTCTGGGAGGTTTTGAAAAGTCCTGTTTTTTTATTATTGTTTTGCTGTTTTGAACGGTCTTTTTTTCTCTGTTGTCCCAGGCATCAACCTGTGTAGCAATAAGAATGGAGACTGTTCCCAGCTGTGCCTGCCCACCTCCCCTAGCACTAGAGCCTGTATGTGTACCGCAGGTTACAGCCTCCAGAGTGGGCGGCAGTCCTGCGAGGGTAACAGACCAACACATTTTAAATACTTTATTCAAATCCACAAATCACATTACATTGCAAAATGATTCAAAAATATTTAAAAGGTGACAGGTGCATGGCCATTCATACTGTATTTCCTATATATAGCTACACTGTTCTACACACTCCGCAGGATATCCTGTATACTCTAACAGTAGTGTTATTAACTGTTATGTGTTCTCTCTCCAGGCATGGGCTCCTTCCTGCTCTACTCAGTACATGAGGGCATTAGAGGAATCCCCCTGGACCCGTCTGATCAATCTGATGCCCTGGTGCCCGTGTCTGGCACCTCGCTGGCTGTGGGCATCGACTTCCACGCTGGTAAGTGTACTGCTACGGACCCACCAACAACAATACAAGAGTTTGGTTTGAGGATCAAGTCACACCGACCGTGCTGTGAAGTGTACCTGAACTGTTATTACACTGTGCCTGCCTGAGTGATGGTTGTATCCAGTTACTTACCATCGTCACTCTGTCCTGCCATGTAGACAATGACACTATCTACTGGGTGGACATGGGCCTGAGCACCATCAGCAGAGCTAAGAGAGACCAGACCTGGAGAGAAGACGTGGTGACCAACGGCATCGGCAGGGTGGAGGGCATCACTGTGGACTGGATAGCAGGTCAGAGAACAGCTACAGGCGCACACACACACATGGATACACACATGCATGGACCATACAGAAGCATGCACACACACACACACGGATACACACATGCATGGACCATACAGAAGCATGCACGCACACACACACATGGATACACACATGCATGGACCATACAGAAGCATGCACGCACACACACACACGGATACACATATGCATGGACCATACAGAAGCATGCACGCACACACACACACGGATACACATATGCATGGACCATACAGAAGCATGCACGCACACACACACATGGATACACACATGCATGGACCATACAGAAGCATGCACGCACACACACACACGGATACACATATGCATGGACCATACAGAAGCATGCACACACATACACACACTGACCCCGACCCCTCCTGTCCCTCTCCTGTCAGGTAACATCTACTGGACAGACCAGGGCTTTGACGTGATCGAGGTGGCCAGACTCAATGGTTCATTCCGCTATGTGGTCATCTCCCAGGGTCTGGACAAGCCCCGTGCCATCACCGTCCACCCAGAAAGAGGGTGAGTGGCTAGGGACTGAGGCTTGGCTACTGGGACTGGGGCTGGGACTGGGGTTGGGGGCTGGGACTGGGGCTTGTCTACTGGGACTAGGGCTGAGACTGGAGCTTGGCTACCAGGGCTTGGCTACTAGGTCTAGGACTGGGGCTTGGCTAATGGGAGTGGGGCTTGGCTGCTTGGGCTAGGGCTTGGACTGAGGCTTGGCAACTGGGGCTTGGCTACTGGGACTGGGGCTTGGCTACTGAGACTGGGGCTTGGCTACTGTAACTGGGACTGGGGCTTGGCTACTGGGACTGGGGCTTGGCTATTGGAACTGGGACTGGGGCTTGGCTACTGGGACTGGGGCTTGGCTATTGGAACTGGGACTGGGGCTTGGTTATTTGAACTGGGACTTGGCTACTGGAACTGGGGCTTGGCTACTGGAACTGGGGCTTGGCTACTGGAACTGGGGCTTGGCTACTGGAACTGGGGCTTGGCTATTGGGACTGGGGCTTGGCTACTGGAACTGGGGCTTGGCTACTGGGACTGGGGCTTGGCAACTGGGACTGAGGCTTGGCTGTTGGGGCTGGGGGCTGGGACTGGGGATTGTCTACTGCGGCTTGGCTACAGGGGCTGTTCTTGGTTATTTGGGCTCGGACTGGGGCTTGGCTACTGGGACTGGGGCTTGGCTCCTGGGACTGGGGCTTGGCTCCTGGGACTGAGGCTTGGCTACTGGGACTGGGGCTTGGCTACTGGGACTGAGGCTTGGCTATTGGGGCTGGGACTGGGGATTGTCTACTGTGGCTTGGCTACAGGGGCTGGGGCTTGGCTATTGGGGCTCAGACTGGGGCTTGGCTACTGGGACTGGGGCTTGGCTATTGGGGCTGGGACTGGGGCTTGTCTACTAGGGCTTGGCTACTAGGACTGGGACTGGGGCTTGTCTACTAGGGCTTGGCTACAGGGGCTGGGGCTTGGCTATTGGGGCTGGGACTGGGGCTTGTCTACTAGGGCTTGGCTACTAGGGCTGGAACTGGGGCTTGGCTACTGGGGCTGGGGCTTGGACTGAGGCTTGTAGTGTAGTGCTGTATGTGTCATAACATGGTTACCTACAGTATGGGGTGTTATTAGTCCAGCAACCAGCAATATTTGCACTTTGATAATTATTACAAGCAGTAGCTGGTTATATGATGGGACATTGTAAGTAAGTGTTTATTGTGATATTTAATCTATACAGAGCAAAAATAACATAGATTGCTTTCTTTCAACCTCATATGAGTGTGTGTGTGTCTGTGTGTCCCTGCAGGTATCTGTTCTGGACAGAGTGGGGGCAGGTCCCCCGTATAGAGAGGGCCCGTCTGGACGGCTCTCAGAGAGTAGTCCTGGTCAATGACAGCATCATGTGGCCCAACGGAATCTCCATCGATTACAAGGTACAGTACACACACACACACACACACACACACACACACACACACACACACACACACACACAATTTATTTATTTAGGTTTCACTTTATTTGCAAAATCCACATTTCAGATTATTTACAAATCCTTCTTTTGGATTCATACATATCCAGTATTTTTCTCCTCTTTACAAGCTTGTTGTTTCGAAAACACTGAATATTTTTCTGCTTGATATTGTTGTTGTTATTGTTTGTGTGTAGGAGCGGCGGTTGTACTGGTGTGACGCGCGGACTGATAGGATAGAGCGTATCAATCTGGAGAATGGAGAAAACAGAGAGCTGGTGCTGGCCAATAACAATATGGACATGTTCGCCGTGTCCGTCTTCGAGGGCTACATCTACTGGAGTGACAGGTGAGCTGCCTGCTGTCCTATCCCTGTCATCTCCTCCTTGTTTAACCCTTAATATTCCCTGCTGCACTGCTGTAGTATGTTTGACTAACTTGACTGAAGACCTTGGCTCCTATGTGGAGCATTGACCATTGACGAACAGTAAGGACTACAGTATGCAATGGGATTACATTTTCCTCAAAGCCTATTTAAATTGACTGACAGTCTTGAATGTGAGATTGTTGCCTTCGTCCAGTATCCCCTTTGCATAAGTCTAATTTACTACAAATGTTGTTGTTGTTCCTCCAAGCCTGTTTAAAGTGGCTGATAGTGTTTTGTATGTTGTGCCTTCCCTGTAGCTCAGTTGGTAGTTGGTAGAGCATGGTGTTTGCAACACCAGGGTTGTGGGTTCGATTCCCACGGGGGGCCAGCACAGAAAAATAATGTATGAAATGAATTGAAATGTATGCATTCACTACTGTAAGTCGCTCTGGATAAGGGCGTCTGCTAAATGACTAAAATGTAATGTAAATGTAAAATGTGTTGGACCAGGACTCATGCCAACGGTTCCATCAAGCGAGGCAACAAAGACAACGCTACAGAATATGTGTATCTGAGGACCGGCATCGGTGTACAGCTGAAGGACATCAAGGTCTTCAACGGGGACCGGCAACAAGGTAACACTTAACCCCTAACGCAAACACACAGGGTGCATTTCATTTCATATCGGTCCACTCAGGAAATTCAATTGAAATTCCAAATAAATAAAAATATTTTTATTCCCATCCTAGATTGAATTGAAATGGAATTCTCTCTAACCCTGGTGTGCTGTGTTTAGTTTTATGAGACTGGTGTGTCTATGAGACTGATGTGTCTATGAGACTGGTGTGTCTATGAGACTGGTGTGTCTGAGACTGATGTGTCTATGAGACTGATGTGTCTATGAGACTGATGTGTCTATGAGACTGATGTGTCTATGAGACTGATGTGTCTATGAGACTGGTGTGTCTATGAGACTGGTGTGTCTGAGACTGATGTGTCTATGAGACTGATGTGTCTAACCAGTGTGTGTCTATGAGACTGGTGTGTCTATGAGACTGATGTGTCTATGAGACTGATGTGTCTATGAGACTGATGTGTCTAACCAGTGTGTGTCTATGAGACTGGTGTGTTTATGAGACTGATGTGTCTATGAGACTGATGTGTTTATGAGACTGATGTGTCTATGAGACTGATGTGTCTATGAGACTGATGAGTGTATGAGACTGATGTGTCTATGAGACTGATGTGTCTATGAGACTGATGTGTCTATGAGACTGATGTGTCTGAGACTGATGTGTCTAACCAGTGTGTGTCTATGAGACTGGTGTGTCTATGAGACTGATGTGTCTAACCAGTGTGTGTCTATGAGACTGATGTGTCTATGAGACTGATGTGTCTATGAGACTGATGTGTCTATGAGACTGATGTGTCTGAGACTGATGTGTCTAACCAGTGTGTGTCTATGAGACTGGTGTGTCTATGAGACTGATGTGTCTATGAGACTGATGTGTCTGAGACTGATGTGTCTGAGACTGATGTGTCTATGAGACTGATGTGTCTATGAGACTGATGTGTCTAACCAGTGTGTGTCTATGAGACTGATGTGTCTATGAGACTGATGTGTCTATGAGACTGATGTGTCTGAGACTGATGTGTCTAACCAGTGTGTGTCTATGAGACTGATGTGTCTATGAGACTGATGTGTCTATGAGACTGATGTGTCTGAGACTGATGTGTCTAACCAGTGTGTGTCTATGAGACTGATGTGTCTATGAGACTGATGTGTCTATGAGACTGATGTGTTTATGAGACTGATGTGTTTATGAGAACGATGTGTTTATGAGACTGATGTGTCTATGAGACTGATGTGTCTATGAGACTGATGTGTTTATGAGAACGATGTGTTTATGAGACTGATGTGTCTATGAGACTGATGTGTCTATGAGACTGATGTGTTTATGAGACTGATGTGTCTAACCAGTGTGTGTCTATGAGACTGATGTGTCTATGAGACTGATGTGTCTATGAGACTGATGTGTCTATGAGACTGATGTGTCTATGAGACTGATGTGTCTATGAGACTGATGTGTCTAACCAGTGTGTGTCTATGAGACTGATGTGTTTATGAGAACGATGTGTTTATGAGAACGATGTGTTTATGAGACTGATGTGTGTATGAGACTGATGTGTCTATGAGACTGATGTGTTTATGAGAACGATGTGTTTATGAGACTGATGTGTCTATGAGACTGATGTGTCTATGAGACTGATGTGTCTATGAGACTGATGTGTTTATGAGACTGATGTGTCTATGAGACTGATGTGTCTATGAGACTGATGTGTCTATGAGACTGATGTGTCTATGAGACTGATGTGTCTATGAGACTGATGTGTCTATGAGACTGATATGTCTATGAGACTGATGTGTCTAACCAGTGTGTGTGTATGAGACTGATGTGTTTATGAGACTGATGTGTCTATGAGACTGATGTGTCTATGAGACTGATGTGTGTATGAGACTGATGTGTCTAACCAGTGTGTGTCTATGAGACTGATGTGTTTATGAGACTGAGGTGTCTATGAGACTGATGTGTCTATGAGACTGATGTGTTTATGAGACTGATGTGTCTATGAGACTGATGTGTCTATGAGACTGATGTGTCTATGAGACTGATGTGTCTATGAGACTGATGTGTCTAACCAGTGTGTGTCTATGAGACTGATGTGTGTATGAGACTGATGTGTCTATGAGACTGATGTGTTTATGAGACTGATGTGTCTATGAGACTGATGTGTCTATGAGACTGATGTGTTTATGAGACTGATGTGTTTATGAGACTGATGTGTCTAACCAGTGTGTGTCTATGAGACTGATGTGTCTATGAGACTGATGTGTCTATGAGACTGATGTGTCTATGAGACTGATGTGTTTATGAGAACGATGTGTTTATGAGACTGATGTGTCTAACCAGTGTGTGTCTATGAGACTGATGTGTCTATGAGACTGATGTGTCTAACCAGTGTGTGTCTATGAGACTGATGAGTCTATGAGACTGATGAGTCTATGAGACTGATGTGTCTAACCAGTGTGTGTCTATGAGACTGATGTGTCTATGAGACTGATGTGTCTAACCAGTGTGTGTCTATGAGACTGATGAGTCTATGAGACTGATGTGTCTATGAGACTGATGTGTGTATGAGACTGATGTGTCTATGAGACTGATGTGTCTATGAGACTGATGTGTCTATGAGACTGATGTGTGTATGAGACTGATGTGTCTAACCAGTGTGTGTCTATGAGACTGATGAGTCTATGAGACTGATGTGTCTATGAGACTGATGTGTGTATGAGACTGATGTGTCTATGAGACTGATGTGTCTATGAGACTGATGTGTCTATGAGACTGATGTGTTTATGAGACTGATGTGTCTATGAGACTGATGTGTCTAACCAGTGTGTGTCTATGAGACTGATGTGTCTATGAGACTGATGTGTCTATGAGACTGATGTGTCTATGAGACTGATGTGTCTATGAGACTGATGTGTCTATGAGACTGATGTGTCTATGAGACTGATGTGTCTATGAGACTGATGTGTCTTTGAGACTGATGTGTCTATGAGACTGATGTGTCTAACCAGTGTGTGTCTATGAGACTGATGTGTCTAACCAGTGTGTGTCTATGAGACTGATGTGTCTATGAGACTGATGTGTCTATGAGACTGATGTGTCTATGAGACTGATGTGTCTATGAGACTGATGTGTCTATGAGACTGATGTGTTTATGAGACTGATGTGTCTATGAGACTGATGTGTCTATGAGACTGATGTGTCTATGAGACTGATGTGTCTAACCAGTGTGTGTCTATGAGACTGATGTGTCTAACCAGTGTGTGTCTATGAGACTGATGTGTCTATGAGACTGATGTGTCTATGAGACTGATGTGTCTATGAGACTGATGTGTCTATGAGACTGATGTGTCTATGAGACTGATGTGTCTAACCAGTGTGTGTCTATGAGACTGATGTGTCTATGAAACTGATGTGTCTATGAGACTGATGTGTCTATGAGACTGATGTGTCTAACCAGTGTGTGTCTATGAGACTGATGTGTCTATGAGACTGATGTGTCTAACCAGTGTGTGTCTATGAGACTGATGTGTCTATGAGACTGATGTGTCTAACCAGTGTGTGTGTTCTCCCTCAGGCACCAACGTCTGTAAAAACAACAATGGCGGCTGCGAACAGCTCTGCCTTTACCGCGGCAATGGGGAGCGAACCTGCGCCTGCGCACACGGCATGCTGGCCGAGGACAGCCACAGTTGCCGCGACTACGACGGCTACCTGCTGTACTCGGAGCGGACCATTCTGAAGAGTATCCACCTATCAGATGAGACCAACCTGAACGCCCCCATCAAGCCCTTCGAGGACCCGGAACACATGAAGAACGTCATCGCCCTGACCTTTGACTACCGCGGAGGCGGGGGGAGGGGAGCCAACCGGATCTTCTTCAGTGACATACACTTTGGAAACATCCAGCAGACCAACGATGACGGATCAGAACTGCAGAAGGTTGTGGAGAGTGAGTAGTAATGTTTTATCTGTTATGTTATCTTGTCCACAAGGATAATAAAAAGAATGAGCTGGCGCACACCCAGAGAAATGATTTTGTGTAGAGGTGTTGACTAACGGCGAATAAACTGTTAGCTGTACAAATACATAAAGAATAAACTGTTAGCTGTACAAATACATAAAGAATAAACTGTTAGCTGTACAAATACATAAAGAATAAACTGTTAGCTGTACAAATACATAAAGAATAAACTGTTAGCTGTACAAATACATAAAGAATAAACTGTTAGCTGTACAAATACATAAAGAATAAACTGTTAGCTGTACAAATACATAAAGAATAAACTGTTAGCTGTACAAATACATAAAGAATAAACTGTTAGCTGTACAAATATATAAAGAAAATACTGTTAGCTGTACAAATACATAAAGAATAAACTGTTAGCTGTACAAATACATAAAGAATAAACTGTTAGCTGTACAAATACATAAAGAATAAACTGTTAGCTGTACAAATACATAAAGAGAGTCGCACGCTCTATCTATATATACTGCTCAAAAAAATAAAGGGAACACTTAAATAACACATCCTAGATCTGAATGAATGAAATAATCTTATTAAATACTTTTTTCTTTACATAGTTGAATGTGCTGACAACAAAATCACACAAAAATAGTCAATGGAAATCCAATTTATCAACCCATGGAGGTCTGGATTTGGAGTCACACTCAAAATGAAAGTGGAAAACCACACTACAGGCTGATCCAACTTTGATGTAATGTCCTTAAAACAAGTCAAAATGAGGCTCAGTAGTGTGTGTGGCCTCCACGTGCCTGTATGACCTCCCTACAACGCCTGGGCATGCTCCTGATGAGGTGGCGGATGGTCTCCTGAGGGATCTCCTCCCAGACCTGGACTAAAGCATCCGCCAACTCCTGGACAGTCTGTGGTGCAACGTGACGTTGGTGGATGGAGCGAGACATGATGTCCCAGATGTGCTCAATTGGATTCAGGTCTGGGGAACGGGCGGGCCAGTCCATAGCATCAATGCCTTCCTCTTGCAGGAACTGCTGACACACTCCAGCCACATGAGGTCTAGCATTGTCTTGCATTAGGAGGAACCCAGGGCCAACCGCACCAGCATATGGTCTCACAAGGGGTCTGAGGATCTCATATCGGTACCTAATGGCAGTCAGGCTACCTCTGGCGAGCACATGGAGGGCTGTGCGGCCCCCCAAAGAAATGCCACCCCACACTATGACTGACCCACCGCCAAACCGGTCATGCTGGAGGATGTTGCAGGCAGCAGAACGTTCTCCACGGCGTCTCCAGACTCTGTCACGTCTGTCACATGTGCTCAGTGTGAACCTGCTTTCATCTGTGAAGAGCACAGGGCGCCAGTGGCGAATTTGCCAATCTTGGTGTTCTCTGGCAAATGCCAAATGTCCTGCACGGTGTTGGGCTGTAAGCACAACCCCCACCTGTGGACGTCGGGCCCTCATACCACCCTCATGGAGTCTGTTTCTGACCGTTTGAGCAGACACATGCACATTTGTGGCCTGCTGGAGGTCATTTTGCAGGGCTCTGGCAGTGCTCCTCCTGCTCCTCCTTGCACAAAGGCGGAGGTAGCGGTCCTGCTGCTGGGTTGTTGCCCTCCTACGGCCTCCTCCACGTCTCCTGATGTACTGGCCTGTCTCCTGGTAGCGCCTCCATGCTCTGGACACTACGCTGACAGACACAGCAAACCTTCTTGCCACAGCTCACATTGATGTGCCATCCTGGATGAGCTGCACTACCTGAGCCACTTGTGTGGGTTGTAGACTCCGTCTCATGCTACTACTAGAGTGAAAGCACCGCCAGCATTCAAAAGTGACCAAAATATCAGCCAGGAAGCATAGGAACTGAGAAGTGGTCTGTGGTTACCACCTGCAGAACCACTCCTTTATTGGGGGTGTCTTTCTAATTGCCTATAATTTCCACCTGTTGTCTATTCCATTTGCACAACAGCAGGTGAAATTTATTGTCAATCAGTGTTGCTTCCTAAGTGGACAGTTTGATTTCACAGAAGTGTGATTGACTTGGAGTTATATTGTGTTGTTTAAGTGTTCCCTTTATTTTTTTGAGCAGTGTATAAAGTCCCAGTCATTTATTGGGTAAAATACCAACTTTTCTGGGAGTTTATATATGCAGTGTGCAACTCTCTTTATTTATATTTATATTGTCCACAAGTGACAAAACATTCTTGCTGATCCTCTCTACAATTGAGCAAGACCATTACTTTGTAGGTCAGGTCACATACTCGTACACATACAGCTCTGATCAGTTTGTGATATGAAGAAGAGGAAAAAGCTAATGGCCTGAGCTGAGCTGGTTGTGTTTATTGAAATTAAATTATGTTGAATAGGTTGTAAGACAGTCTTCTTCAAACTAAGCATGTTTTTCTAGTATCCATAGAATGTTCATCGAATGTCCATAGAGGGTCTGTTAATCTTAATTAAATATCCATAGAGTGTCCATAGATAGTCTGTTAATCTTCATTAAATATCCATAGAGTGTCCATAGAGGGTCGGTTAATCTTCATTAAATATCCATAGAGTGTCCATAGAGGGTCCATAGTTAGTAACCCTTAGAATCCGGGTAGGGTTAGTGGTGAAGTATCCAGCTCCACAGTGTTGAAATGCTGCACCATGTCCCTGCCCCCCACCACACCTGTACACCCCCCTGCAACCTTCCCAGCACTCCCTCCCTAGCTCCATCAGATCCCTGCTGAACTTATTGGACATGAACACGTAGAGGACGGGGTTAACCAACGTTGCAGAAGACGCCAGTAGGTAGATAAAGATGGCCACCGAGCAGTAGCCGGACTTACTGTGGGGTCACATAAGTACCTGTGGGGTCACGGAAGTACCTGTGGGTCTTACGTGACCCCAAAGGTACTGAAATATCTCATTTCCATAAGTATTCAGACCCTTTACTCAGTACTTTGTTGAAGCACCTTTGGCAGGGATTACAGCCTAGAGTCTTCTTGGGTATGACGCTACAAGCTTGGCACATCTGTATTTTGGGAGTTTCTCCCATTCTTCTCTGCAGATCCTCTCAAGCTCTGTCAGGGTGGATGGAGAGCATCGCTGTACTGCTATTTTCAGGTCTCTCCAGAGATGTTCAATTGGGTTCAAGTCCGGGCTCTGGCTGAGCCACTCAAGGATATTCAGAGACTTGTCCTGACCCCAGTCCTGCATTGTCGTGGCTGTGTGCTTAGGGTCATTGTCCTGTTGGAAGGTGAATCTTCGCCCCAGTCTGCGGTCCTAAGTGCTCTGGAGCAGGGATCTCTCTGTACTTTGCTCCGTTCATCTTTCCCTCGATCCTGACTAGTCTCGAAGTCCCTGCCGGTGAAAAACATCCCCACAGCATGATGCTGCCACCACCATGCTTCACCATAGGGATGGTGCCAGGTTTCCTCCAGACGTGAAGCTTGGCATTCAGGCCAAAGAGTTCAATCTTGGTTTCATCAGACCAGAGAATCGTGTTTCTTATGGTCTGAGAGTCCTTTAGGTGCCTTTTGGCAAACTCCAAGCGGGCTGTCATGTGCCTTTTACTGAGGAGTGGCTTCCGTCTGGCCACTCTACCATAAAGGCGTGATTGGTAGAGTGCTGCAGAGATAATTCTCTCATCTCCACAGAGGAACTCTGGAGCTCTATCAGAGTGACCATCGAGATCTTGGTCACCTCCCTGACCAAGGCCCTTCTTCCTCAATTGCTCAGTTTGGCCGAGCGGTCAGCTCTAGGAAGAGTCTTGGCGGTTCCAAACTTCTTCCATTTAAGAATAATTGAGGCCACTGGATTCTTCGGGACCTTCAATGCTACAGAAATGTTTTGGTACTCTTCCCCAGATCTGTGCCTCGACATAATCCTGTCTCGGAGCTCTACAGACAATTCCTCATGGTTTGGTTTTTGCTCGACATGCACTGTCAACTGTGGGACCTTATATAGACAGGTGTGTGCCTTTCCAAATCATGTCCAATCAATTGAATTTACCACATGTTGTAGAAACATCTCAAGGATGATCAATGGAAACAGGATGCACGTGAGCTCAATTTCGAGTCTCATAGCAAAAGGTCTGAATACTTATGTAAATAAGGTATTTCTGTTTTTATTTGTAATAAATGTACAAACATTTAAAAAATATTTTAAAAATTGCTTTGTCATTATGGGGTATTGTGTGTAGAATGATGAGGAAAAATGTGTATTATCCATTTTAGAATAAGGTTGTAACATAACAAAATGTGGAAAAAATCAAGGGGTATAAATACTTTCCGAATGCGCTGTAGATGCAACACTAGAATGGATCATGGATATCCTGGCAACATAAAATAAGTGTTATTATCGCTCGTCCTCTGGGTTCTTTATTTCTAGTATTAAATCGTTTTTAACTCTACGAAATCAATCAATCAATCAGACAATCAATCGCCTCGCCTCCTTCTCGGGCCAGCAAGGGTGGACATGACCAGGCAGTGACCCACCAGGCCCGTCACCAGGATGAGGCCGTCCAGCATGCGCACCAAGACCTTCATTACCTCAGTCCCATCTGCCCCATTCCCCTGGCCCACACCACTACTACTGTTACCCAAAGCCCCCACCACTATTCTTCATCATCAGTATTTCCCCACGGTTGTTTTATTCTGTTCTGTCCTCCAGAGACACAAGGCGGTGTTGATTCTTCTGACCACTAATGATCTATAATCCTGATAGTAATTATAATGGCAGACTGATAATAGGAGACATAGCAGTAACATCGTCTATGACCCTGACTCTCTGCCTGTACACTCTCCTACTGTTAAACCTTATCACTCATAACCACATTGGCTCTTCAATAAGTCGACTGACAGGTTCACTGACACGTTCTCAATGACACACAGCAGTTAACTGAGCACATAAAATTTAGAATCTTAAACAATGCGTCTGTATCTGGGCTGTCGTTTCTTGACATAAGATTTAGAATCTTAAACAATGCGTCTGTATCTGGGCTGTCGTTTCTTGAAAAGAATGCAGTTAAAAATCTCTCTGTTCAGCTTTGATAGACAAAGGGACGATTTGTGTCTGGCCAGTCCTTGACGAGAGGGCAGCATCAATTGATGGAGATTCCCTAAGCAGTTTGTACTTGAGTTATAAAATGTTTAGCTTTATTTGTTAGTATGTACAGTCCCTTCTATCTGGGCCAGAACTCCCAAAACTATGATCTTATAGGAGGGATGATTCAGAATCAGGGATGTAGTTCCAAAACTAGTTTTAAAGATCCAAGATTACAAACACTTCTTCCTAGAGACTTTGGCGTTGAGAGAGGAGTCCATCTCTGACATTGGAGTTGGCTGCAACAGTATCCCATATCAGTATTCCACCAAATTCTGGACCTGAGCTTGTATTGTAAAATGTCAATCCAGTCTTGTCCTTGATGTTGTTTTGATTTGTTGAAACCAAGCAAAACTATAATACAAAATTATGGCCGTCGCTGTCGCTGGCAACCATCTCAGTTCTCATTAAAAGCAGCCACTTATAGTTGATGTTAAGTGCCTGACAGAGGTGTCTGTAGTTTTATTGTCCATTATAGCCTTTTCAGGTGTCACATCTGGCCCCAAATACAGATTCCACAGATAGCTAGAGGACAGGCTGAACAACCAGCTATGCTGAGAAAGAACGAGAGGAGGAAAGAAGACTAATAAAAAATGAGAACACAAGAAGAGAAAGTTGGCTTTGTTTGTCTTGAGAACGACGATGCTCCTTGTTTGTCTGTTGTCAGTACTGTAGCAGTGGCTCTGTCAGATAGGTAATGTTGTCAGTACTGTAGCAGCACGGCTCTGTCAGATAGGTAATGTTGTCAGTACTGTTACAGCGCAGCTCTGTCAGATAGGTAATGTTGTCAGTACTGTAGCAGCACGGCTCTGTGCTGCTACAGTACAGAGCCGGGAGTTTACATACACTTAGGTTGGAAGTTTACATACACTTTACATTGGAAGTTTACATACACTTAGGTTGGAGTCATTAAAACTCGTTTTTCAACCACTCCACAGAGTTCTTGTTAACAAACTATAGTTTTGGCAAGTCGGTTAGCACATCTACTTTGTGCATGACACAGTTCATTTTTCCAACGATTGTTTACAGACAGATTATTTCACTTAGAATTCACTGTATCACAATTCCAGTGGATCAGAAGTTTACATACACTAAGTTGACTGTGCCTTTAAACAGCTTGGAAAATTCCAGAAAATTATGTCATGGCGTTAGAAGCTTCTGATGGCTAATTGACAACATTTGAGTCAATTGGAGGTGTACCTGTGGATGTATTTCAAGGCCTACCTTCAAACACTGTGCCTCTTTGCTTGACATCATGGGAAAATGTAAAGAAATCAGCCAAGACCTCAGAAAAAACTTGTAGACGTCCACAAGTCTGGTTCATCCTTTGGAGCAATTTCCAAATGTCTGAAGGTACCACGTTCATCTGTACAAACAATAGTACGCAAGTATAAACACCACGGGACCACTCAGCCGTCATACCGCTCAGGAAGGAGACGCGTTCTGTCTCCTAGAGATGAATGTACTTTGGTGCGAAAAGTGCAAATCAATCCCAGAACAACAGCAAAGGACCTTGTGAAGATGCTGGAGGAAACAGATACAAAAGTATCTATATCCACAGTAAAACGAGTCCTATATCGACATAACCTGAAAGACCGCTCAGCAAGGAAGAAGCCACTGCTCCAAAAACGCCATAAAAAAAGCCAGACTACGGTTTGCAACTGCACATGGGGACAAAGATCGTACTTTTTGGAGAAATGTGCTCTGATCTGATGAAGCAAAAATAGAACTGTTTGGCCATAATGACCATCGTTATGTTTGGAGGAAAAAGGGGGAGAGGCTTGCAAGCCGAAGAACACCATCCCAACTGTGAAGCACTGGGGTGGCAGCGTCATGTTGTGGGGGTGCTTTGCTGCAGGAGGGACTGGTGCACTTCACAAAATAGATGGCATCATGAGGGAGGAAATTGATGTGGATATATTGAAGCAACATCTGAAGACATCAGTCAGGGAGTTAAAACTTAGTCGCAAATGGGTCTTCCAAATGGACAATGACTCCAAGCATACTTCCAAAGTTGTGGCAAAATGGCTTAAGGACAACAAAGTTAAGGTATGGGAGTGGCCATCACAAAGCCCTGACCTCAATCCTATAGACAATTTGTGGGCAGAATTGAAAAAGCGTGTGCGAGCAAGGAGGCCTAAAAACCTGACTCAGTTACACCAGCTTTGTCAGGAGGAATGGTCCAAAATTCCCCCAACTTATTGTGGGAAGCTTGTGGAAGGCTACCCGAAACGTTTGACGAAAGTTAAACAATGCTAAGTGAGTGTATGTAAACTTCTGACCCACTCGGAATGTGATGAAAGAAATAAAAGCAGAAATAAATAATTCTCTCTACTATTATTCTGGCAGTTTACATTCTTAAAATAAATTGGGATCCTAACTGACCTAAGACAGGGAATTTTTACTAGGATTAAATGTCAGGAATTGTGAAAAACTGAGTTTAAAGGCATTTGGCTAAGGTGTATGTAAACTTCAGACTTCAACTGTAAATACACACTAGTCTTTAGGTACTGGTTGTCTTTAGGGTTAGATATAGTAATACACACTAGTCTTTATGTACCAGTTGTCTTTAGGGTTAGATATAGTAATACACACTAGTCTTTATGTACCAGTTGTCTTTAGGGTTAGATATAGTAATACACACTAGTCTTTATGTACCAGTTGTCTTTAGGGTTAGATATAGTAATACACACTAGTCTTTATGTACCAGTTGTCTTTAGGGTTAGATATAGTAATACACACTAGTCTTTATGTACCAGTGGTCTTTAGGGTTAGATATAGTAATACACACTAGTATTTATGTACCAGTTGTCTTTAGGGTTAGATATAGTAATACACACTAATCTTTATGTACCAGTGGTCTTTAGGGTTAGATATAGTAATACACACTAGTCTTTATGTAACAGTTGTCTTTAGTTGCAGTAGGGTTGATTTACACCCCCACCCCCCATCCACCTTAACACCAGGGAGAAAAATAAGTAATCATTGACTTTTGACCATGAGCAAACAGTTACAGATGTCCAGGATTTTATTATTGAGCAATTGTCATAAAAATGGTCAGTGGTGTGACAAAAGCAGATGCTGGAAACTGAGAAAAGCTCATAAGGGATGAACCTTGAAAGAGCCCATAGGGAATTATTTAATGTGAACTCTCTTCTGACTTGTATGGACAGTGACATATAACAATGTTTCCTACTGCCATGTAAATGTCTGGACAGAAGGTGTTCCCTTTCCTTTTTCTACTGTAGTTGTTTGGACTTTGTCCTCCTTGACAGGCTATGCTCTTTCATTGGCTCTTTTTGTCTGTTTGCTAGTGAACCACCAAGGTCTGTGACAGTAATATTGACCTTGTTATGACCCTAACACTAAAGAATGACTGTCCCACTCCCTCAATAGGCTGTCCTAATGGCTGTCTGTCCCTCTCTCTTTCTCTCTCTCTCTCTCTCTCTCTCTACCCCAGATGTAGGCTCAGTGGAGGGCTTGGCGTACCACCGTGGCTGGGACACCCTCTATTGGACCAGCTACACCACCTCCACCATCACCCGACACACGGTCGACCAGAGCCGACCGCAGGCCTACGACCGCAACACCGTGGTCACCATGTCTGGAGATGACCACCCCAGGGCCTTTGTGCTGGACGAGTGCCAGGAGTGAGTGGCAGTGATGTTCTTTGTAAAAAAAAAAAGATAAATGAATTGAAGTGGTGTGAATTACTTTTAAAAGCCCCTGAAATGTTGGTCTAGGTTCAATATGCTTGTTGTAGTCCAAAGGCCGGCAGATGGCGATATTGGTCTGGTATTGTTGGTTCCATCTTACTGTCCAAACATATTGTATGCAGCTGGCAATACGCTGGTATCCCCTGTGGACCATGCTAGTGGCTAATGCTACTTCCTAATGTTGTGCCCTGTGTTCAGCCAGAGGTAAACGACGGACTGCTGCAACCTGACTTGCTACACGTGATACGCAACATCCGGGACTAGTATTCCTAGGCATTAGCCACTTTAGCATGATGGTGGAAAATGGTTTCCTAAAGAAAGTACGTTTTTTTCAGCCTTCTTACCATTACATCTAGTTAAAGAGGAAATCGACGCCTTTGCAGCCTGAAAGTGAGAATGTTTTAGGTACGAACCGGTCCATGGGGGACACGAGTGTATTGCCGGCTGCCTACAATGTGTTTGGACGGTAAGATGGAAACGACTCAATATCGCAATCTGCCGGCCTTTGAGCTATGCTCTTTGATGACTACAAGATTTAATTCGATAGATAAAATGTCAATCGCAGCTGTTAGGTCACTTTATTAGTCCGTTAGTGGAGCAATTTATTCACTGACATCATTACCGTCTGTTTATTATGTATAAAAACTACATGTAACTGTCCCTCTATTTCCTGCTGTGTCCTTGTCGACTAGTCTGATGTTCTGGACCAACTGGAACGAGCAGTCTCCCAGTATCATGCGTGCCAGTCTGTCTGGTGCCAACGTGCTGGTGATCATCGGTAATGACATCCGCACCCCCAACGGCCTGGCCATAGACCACCGCGCAGAGAAACTCTACTTCTCAGACGCCACGCTGGACAAGATAGAGCGCTGCGAGTACGACGGCAGCAACCGCTACGTGAGTCACTTCCATTACCTGTGTCAACTCTAGTACCTGTGTCAACTCTGTTACCTGTGTCAACTCTGTTACCTGTGTCAACTCTGTTACCTGTGTCAACTTTGTTACCTGTGTCAACTCCTTGCGACAGAGTCACTATAGACTCCTAGGATCAGCTTATGTATTTTCTCTTATCTAACCATTTTATTCATTTTTAGTCATTATCGAAATAAGATCTCTTATTTTTGATTGTGAGAGTATTGTGCCTTCGGTCCAAATTCAGCACTTCTAATCCAGTTGTTTACAGACCCACCACTTTTGTGTGGCCAACTTTTTACTAACCATGTGACTGCCCCCCATAGGTGGTGGTGAAGAATGAGCCGGTGCATCCGTTTGGCCTGGCTGTGTATGGGGACTACATCTTCTGGACTGATTGGGTCCGCAGGGCCGTGCTCAGAGCTGACAAGTTTGTGGGCAGAGACATGAGGTTACTGAGAAATGACATCCCCCAGCAGCCAATGGGAATAATCGCTGTGGCCAACGACACCAACAGCTGTGAGTGGTGGAACTCATAGATCAAAAGTGGGCGGGGCATTTATGCTGAGGAACTACCAGAAAGAAAGATGCTTTCAGATTGGTCAAGTTAATCATGTGCAAATACACTTACACTGATATTACACAGGGTTACGGTAAAGCTCTTTGTGAAAACTGTTCCTGTAAAAAAGGCTATATAAGTACATTTGATCGATTGATTGGTATTGGTTTTGCATTAGGATCCCCCTTAGCTGTTTACAAAAGCAACAGCTACTTGTCCTTGTGCCCACACAAAACATAAAACATGGCATGATACAGAACATTAATAAACAAGATTTACATTTTGTTTGTCACATGCTTCGTAAACAACAGGTGTAAACTAACAGTGAAATGCTTCCTTACAGGCCAACAATGTAAAAACAAAAGATGAAACATAATAACACAAGGAATATTCTTTACGATTGTTCCTCACCAGGTGAGTTCTCCCCCTGTCTGACCAACAACGGGGGCTGTCAGGACCTGTGTCTGCTCACCTCAGACGCGAGGGTCAACTGTAGTTGCCGTGGAGACCGCAGACTCCTGGAGGACAACAGCTGTTCAGGTGAGAAGGGGCGGGGCACAGTTGGAGCGTTGGTTGGATGCGCTATATTTGGGCGAAGAGTAATGTTGCTGTAGTCTTCCAAAGCCAGACTCTGAGGAGCAGTAGAAACCGGGGCTACCTTGCCTGAGACCTTAAGACTGGTGTTAATCCACTGAGCAAAATGCTAATTGTGATGACGATGATCTGATCAGTCCAAGGACATGTCAATACCTCCTCTTTTAATTAGGGATAGGCGTCCCGTCAACGGGACAGTTGTAGATCATGTAGCGCCTTGTGTCACGATCGCAGGCTTTAGAGAAACAACAAATGTCGGTACGGTACGGTACAAAAAATAAAAATAAAATGCCTGAAATGAAATGTATGCATTCACTACTGTAAGTCGCTCTGGATAAGAGCGTCTGCTAAATGACTAAAATGTAAATGTATATAAGTGTCTTATATCGGCTGAAAGCTTAAATTCTTGTTAATATAACTGCACTGTCCAATTTACAGTAGCTATTACTGCGAAAAAATGCCATGCTATTGTTTGAGGAGAGCTCCTAACAACAGAACACTTTTTTTAGCGCGATAGGATTGATAAATTCACCTCTGATGATGAAATGTGTACTTACATTCTGAAATCTTGCTCTAATTTATCATCCAAAGGGTCCCAGAGATAACATGAAGTGTCGTTTTGTTAGATAAAATCCTTTTTCATATCCTAAAAAGGTCCATATAGCATGCACGATCAATTTTGTATTTCCACTCGTTCAATTTGCAAAGAAAGGAATCTGTGAAAATCTAACCCTAAACGTTGTTTCAACCAGTCAAATCACATTTGTATGTATTCCTCAGAGATCCTAGAACATAACCAGACTTCACTATATCATTAGGGGTGTAGTATGTCCTATTGGACAGCAAATTTGGTAAGAGAGCGACACCTTCATGGCACGCCGATGATGCGGGCGGTCTTCACTTGATCGACTCTAACTTTGTCAAATAAGCACCAATCGGGGTCAAACAAAGCTAGCTAGATAGCCAATGAGCTGGGCTTTGCGGGAGTATCCCTGTATCTGTTGCAAAATGTACCTGCTAACCTTGTGCGACATCATCCTTTTTGTTTTGGACAAAAATTATAAGAATATTCAGAGATATGAAGTTATGAAAACTGGTTGTGTTGCAAATGTTTCACTTATAATATGGCTACTAATACTGGAAAAGCTAAATCAAAGTCCAAGTATACAGATTTGACAATATTCTTGCAGAAAAATGTAATATGAATGCTTTTCCCAAATGTACCTGGGTGACTTCACACTAAATGTCATGTAGTTCGCTCATACTTCAAGTTCTCCGTCTGAACTTTGCACATACACTGCTGCCATCCTGTGGACACCATCGGAATTACAACCAGAGTGATGGCTAGAACTGGGACCTTTCTGTTGCAT
Source organism: Salmo trutta (assembly GCF_901001165.1). NCBI lineage: Eukaryota > Metazoa > Chordata > Actinopteri > Salmoniformes > Salmonidae > Salmo > Salmo trutta. The sequence goes on along the minus strand of NC_042984.1, from coordinate 13,151,816 downwards.
TTCAATGATGGTGGTAGAAAAAAAAGGTTGTTTTTTCCTTTGTATTTTCTTCTACCAGATCTATTGTGTTATATTCTCCTACATTCCATTTACATTTCCACAAACCTCAGTGTTTCCTTTCAAATGGTACCAAGAATATGCATATCCTTGCTTCAGGGCCTGAGCTAGAGGCAGTTAGATTTGGGTATGTCATTTTAGGCAAAAAATTTAAAAAAGGGGGCTATCCCTAAGAAGATTTATTTAAAGGGTCCAGTCTGGTTAGGATAAATGGTGCTGACTCTGTCTCCATCTCTCCTTGTTCTACTACTGTAGCTCTGAACGCGTTGTGTGGTAGTGTGGATGACTTTGAGTGTGGCAACGGGGACTGCATCAACTACAGCCTGACCTGTGATGGCATGGCCCACTGCAAGGACAAGTCAGACGAGAAACAGTCCTACTGCGGTGAGTCTGTGTGCGTACGAGCGTGTGTCTGCTTGCACAATGCATGTCTGCAATCTGAGTACTTGGAATCTGGGCTTGAATTACATTGTCAGTTAGCACAGTGTTGCTGTTCTCAATCTTTGTTCCACAAAAGGAAGAAAATTGGATGTCAGTTTAATTTCAGGAGAGAGAATTTAGTCATAGTAAGACAACTGGAGAACATCTCTTCTAATACTGGTCTTCCTCTCTGCAGCGAACCGTCTATGTAAGAAAGGCTACAGGCGATGTATCAATGGACGCTGCATCGGCCACATGTTCTGGTGTGACGGGACTGACGACTGTGGAGATCACTCAGACGAGCTGCCCTGCAACAGTAAGTCGTGTGTGTCATAGTGTGTCTGTGTGTGTGTCGTGGTGTGACTATGTGTGCGTGCCATGATGTGACTGTGTGTAGTGGTGTGACTCTGTGTGTGTGTGTGTGTGTGTGTGTGTGTGTGTGTGTGTGTGTGTGTGTGTGTGTGTGTGTGTGTGTGTGTGTGTGTGTGTGTGTGTGTGTGTGTCATGGTGTGTGTGTGTGTGTGTGTGTGTCATGGTGTGACTAGGTGTGTGTGTGAGTGTGTGTCATAGTGTGACTGTATGTGTGTCATAGTGTGACTGTGTGTACGTGTGACTGTGTGTGTCGTGGTGTGACTGTGTGTGTGTGTGTGTGTGTGTGTGTGTGTGTGTGTGTGTGTGTGTGTGTGTGTCATAGTGTGACTGTATGCGTGTCATGGTGTGACTGTGTGTGTGTGTGTGTGTGTGTGTGTGTGTGTGTGTGTGTGTGTGTGTCATAGTGTGACTGTATGTGTGTCATGGTGTGACTGTGTGTGTGACTGTGTGTATGTGTGTGTCATGGTGTGACTGTGTGTGTGACTGTGTGTATGTGTGTGTCATAGTGTAACTGTGTGTGTGACTGTGTATGTGTGTGTCATGGTGTAACTGTGCGTGTGTGTGTGTGTGTCATAGTGTGACTGTGTGTGTGACTGTGTGTATGTGTGTGTCATAGTGTAACTGTGTGTGTGTCATAGTGTAACTGTGTGTGTACGTCCATATTACTATATCCATTGTGTTGTGTGTGTGTTCTCCAGTGACCCTGTGTAAAGCTGCAGAGTTCCAGTGTCGAGATGGAAGCTGCATCTCCAACTCCAGCCGCTGTGACCAGGTGGTCAACTGTGAGGACGCCAGTGATGAGATGAACTGCTGTAAGTCTACAAGCTATCTTTACATGTTGGATATCTGTTGAATAAAGATGGTTAAAGCTATTTCTCTGACCCATCCTGTATCACTAATGAAGAACTACAGATCAGATTCCTCTGACTCTGTTCCCTGTGCATTATGACATGGCCCAGGCTGTAGTAGTGTACTATTTAAAAACAGATTATTTCACCTTTATTTAACCAGGTAGGCCCTATATAGGGGATATGATGCAATTTTATATACACTCCATGTTGAATGTACAGATACTACTCCCAAGAGCCCCACAACTAACCACTAATGTCACCAGTGTTGGAAAAAGTAAACAATTGTCATACTGAAGTAAAAGTAAAGATACCCTAATAGAAAATGACTTAAGTGAAAGTCACCCAGTAAAATATTACTTGAGTAAAAGTCTAAAAGTATTTGGTTTTTAATATACTTCAGTATCAAAAGTAAATGTAATTGCTAAAATACACTTAAGTATCAAAGTAAAAGTATATATTAAGAAAACCAGACACCATGCTTTTATTTTTATTTATGGATAGCCAGGGGCACACTCCAACACTCAGACATCATTTACAAACAAAGCATTTGCGTTTAGTGAGTCCGCCAGATCAGAGGCAGTAGGAATGACCATGGATGTTCTCTTGATACGTGTGTGAATTGGACCATTTTCCTGTCCTGTGAAGCATTCGAAATGTAACAAGTATGGGGAAAATGTATGGAGTAAAAAGCAAAAGTTGTCAAAAATGTAAATAGTAAAGTACAGATACCCCCCAAAAACTACTTACGTAGTACTTTAAAGTATTTTTACTGAAGTACTTTACACCACTGAATGCCACTGTGTCCCCTCCTCCCCAGTGCCAACTGACTGTTCCCGCTACTTCCGTCTGGGGGTGAAGGGGGCGACCTTCCAGAGCTGTGGGAGGACTACGCTGTGCTACCTGCCTTCCTGGAAGTGTGACGGTAACAACGACTGTGGAGACTTCTCAGACGAGAGGAACTGCCCAGGTAACAGACAGACAGACAGATCTTACCTTTCTCCTTTTAGGGCCTTTTGTTCAGCAAATCATTCTTTCATGGGTTCAAATAGTATGTGTTTTCTTTCAAACACTTTGAGCATTTGCTTTAGCCTGCCTGGGAGTGCCAAAATGGGTGGGTTGCACTTTTGGGGCTATTCTATTAGTTACATTGTTCAGGCAACAAAGCATAGCTATTTGTACCACAAGTCTGACTCATAGCAGAACTTTATACGATATTAAAAACGGTTATTTTTTATTATTATTTACACTCTCTACCAGACAAGAAGAAGCTGAAGTGCCCAGTGAACTTCTTTGCGTGCCCCAGTGGTCGCTGTATCCCTATGAGCTGGACCTGTGACAAGGAGAACGACTGTGAGAACGGAGCTGACGAGACCCACTGTGGTCAGTCTACTTGACCAAGATACCTTCTGTCCTTCCCCCATTCCCTTAGCTGATGTAATACACAACTGTGAACTGTACTGTAGTGACACAAAGATCAAAACAGTGTTTTCAATAGATAAACACAACAAGCATGGGATCAAATTTGAATAGTTCATTCAAATAAGTAATTTCAATATATGGTGGTAAATTTGGTGATAAATGTATTCTGAAACAAATGTAACCCAGATTACATTTAATAAAAATGTTCCTCTGTCTTTGCAGATAAGTTCTGTACGTCCACTGAGTTTGAGTGTGGGAACCATCGCTGTATCTCTAACCACTGGGTGTGTGATGGTGCCAACGACTGTGGTGACAAATCTGACGAGGACGACAGATGCAGTGAGTGACTCATCCCACACCTATATGATCTATGGCCCATATCAGACACAGCTGTCTACCTTGTCAATTAATAGATCAATAAAAATCTGTTGATCGATTTCATTTCATTTATGACTACTAGTCTACAGTTATCTAACATGTTCATATCGCCTACGTTGCCATAGAAACTAAGACATGCAGCCCGGAGGCGTTCCAGTGTCCCGGCACTCATGTGTGTGTCCCTCAGCGCTGGAAGTGTGACGGGGACAAGGACTGTCTGGACGGAGCTGACGAGAGCATCAAGGCTGGCTGCTGTGAGTGGGAGTCTTCTACTGTTCTGTTCATGCTCTTTGGTTTGGTGAGATAGCAACAGCATTTGTTTTTCTCTGCTGTGAGTAGCGTGAGGACGACCGCAACACGTCCACAAAAGTCCTAATAATCAACACAGTTGATCTGAACTGGATATTCTAACTTACTGTGTCTATATGACTGGTACCCATCAAGACTGGCTTCAGTCAGTAGGAGGAGGACACGTTAAACACTTCCACTAAATCTCTCATAACACTCATTTGAGTCACACGTCTCTATTGGGTTTGGATAATACAACCAACTATAAACTACAACATTCCACTGGGGTATTAATAGATGAATTAATATGAATTAATAGATGAAGACATGAGACTTCTATTGTCTTTTTATGATTCATCTTAATGATTTTATTAGCAGAGACGTAAATAGGCAGAATCTGCAGACTATTGTTAGACTGCTAAGGGTATGTATCATTCATTCTTGCAATACCCTCTGTTTGCTAACCCTTTCTCTGTCTATTTATCTCTTATTTTTCTGTCTGTCTGTCTGTCTGTCTGTCTGTCTGTCTGTCTGTCTGTCTGTCTGTCTGTCTGTCTGTCTGTCTGTCTGTCTGTCTGTCTGTCTGTCTGTCTGTCTGTCTGTCTGTCTGTCTCTCTCTCTCTCTCTCTCTCTCTCTCTCTCTCTCTCTCTGTCTCTCTCTCTCTCTCTTTGTCTCTCTCTCTCTCTCTCTCTCTGTCAGTGTACAACAACACCTGTGATGAGAATGAGTTCATGTGTCAGAACAGACATTGTATCCCCAAGCACTTTGTGTGTGACCATGACATGGACTGCTCCGACGGATCAGACGAGTCACCAGAGTGTGGTGAGTGTTTGTGATGCAGCATGATAACAGAGGAGAGGAGAAAGGCCTATGGAGAGATGGACAGAGAGAACGGGGTTAAATGAGAGATGGACAGAGAGAACGGGGTTAAATGAGAGATGGGCAGAGAGAACGGGGTTAAATGAGAGATGGACAGAGAGAACGGGGTTAAATGAGAGATGGGCAGAGAGAACGGGGTTAAATGAGAGATGGGCAGAGAGAACGGGGTTAAATGAGAGATGGACAGAGAGAACGGGGTTAAATGAGAGATGGACAGAGAGAACGGGGTTAAATGAGAGATGGACAGAGAAAACGGGGTTAAATGAGAGATGGGCAGAGAGAACGGGGTTAAATGAGAGATGGACAGAGAGAACGGGGTTAAATGAGAGATGGGCAGAGAGAACGGGGTTAAATGAGAGATGGGCAGAGAGAACGGGGTTAAATGAGAGATGGACAGAGAGAACGGGGTTAAATGAGAGATGGACAGAGAGAACGGGGTTAAATGAGAGATGGACAGAGAGAACGGGGTTAAATGAGAGATGGGCAGAGAGAACGGGGTTAAATGAGAGATGGACAGAGAGAACGGGGTTAAATGAGAGATGGACAGAGAGAACGGGGTTAAATGAGAGATGGACAGAGAGAACGGGGTTAAATGAGAGATGGGGAGAGAGAACGGGGTTAAATGAGAAATGGACAGAGAGAACGGGGTTAAATGAGAGATGGACAGAGAGAACGGGGTTAAATGAGAGATGGACAGAGAGAACGGGGTTAAATGAGAGATGGACAGAGAGAACGGGGTTAAATGAGAGATGGGCAGAGAGAACGGGGTTAAATGAGAGATGGACAGAGAGAACGGGGTTAAATGAGAGATGGACAGAGAGAACGGGGTTAAATGAGAGATGGGCAGAGAGAACGGGGTTCAATGAGAGATGGACAGAGAGAACGGGGTTAAATGAGAGATGGACAGAGAGAACGGGGTTAAATGAGAGATGGACAGAGAGAACGGGGTTAAAATGAGAGATGGACAGAGAGAACGGGGTTAAATGAGAGATGGACAGAGAGAACGGGGTTAAATGAGAGATGGACAGAGAGAACGGGGTTAAATGAGAGATGGACAGAGAGAACGGGGTTAAATGAGAGATGGGCAGAGAGAACGGGGTTAAATGAGAGATGGGCAGAGAGAACGGGGTTAAATGAGAGATGGGCAGAGAGAACGGGGTTAAATGAGAGATGGACAGAGAGAACGGGGTTAAATGAGAGATGGGCAGAGAGAACGGGGTTAAATGAGAGATGGACAGAGAGAACGGGGTTAAATGAGAGATGGACAGAGAGAACGGGGTTAAATGAGAGATGGGCAGAGAGAACGGGGTTAAATGAGAGATGGACAGAGAGAACGGGGTTAAATGAGAGATGGACAGAGAGAACGGGGTTAAATGAGAGATGGGGAGAGAGAACGGGGTTAAATGAGAGATGGACAGAGAGAACGGGGTTAAATGAGAGATGGACAGAGAGAACGGGGTTAAATGAGAGATGGACAGAGAGAACGGGGTTAAATGCCTCAGTGCTGTCTCTTCCCATCTCTCGTCCTGCACTCTCCAAAAAATATATTTCTGTTCCCCTGGTTACAAATGTATTTAAACTAATGTACCCTCAAAAATAGACTTGTGATTGTGGTACTGTTCTGTAGAGTACCCAACGTGTGGGCCAGGGGAGTTTCGCTGTACCAACGGCCGCTGCCTCAACCAGAAGGTCTGGGAGTGTGACGGAGAGTTTGACTGTCAGGACCGCTCAGACGAGGCCCCCAAGAACCCCCACTGCACAGACTCAGGTCAGACACACACACACAGACAGAAGGACACACTGTGGTTTACATCTGTACTGTAGACATACACAGTACAGAATATCACAGCTTTTGTGTGTAATATTGTTGTTGCATTGTTAACAAATGTAATTGCCTATGACTTCACCATAAAATACCATAGGATCCTTCTTGGCAGGTTTAGTTTTAGTAAGGAATGAAAAAAGCCATTGAAGTTTGACTCAGACACATTCATGTTCTCTCTGGCCATTGCAGTAGAGTAACCTTACTAGTTTGAGCTATCAGTTATTCAGTCTGCAGAACCTAAATTGAGCTTCTTCCATTAACAGAGAGGAAGTGTAATGAGTCTGCCTACTTGTGTCGTAACGGGAAGTGTCTTAACGAGACATTGCTGTGTGACCATAATGACGACTGTGGTGACGGCTCTGACGAACTCAACTGCTTCATCAACGAGTGTCTCAACAGCAAGCAGAGTGGCTGCTCCCAGCTCTGTGAGGACCTGAAGATAGGTTTCAAGGTAAGGGGCGTGTGTGTGTGTCTGCATGTAGCTTGTGTGCACGTTTGCAATATTTCTACCAGTGTAATACAACCTGGAGATTCTGCAACATAATCAAATCCCTCCAGCTCAGTCTCATCACCCTCCTGTAGCTCAGTCTCATCACCCTCCTGTAGCTCAGTCTCATCACCCTCCTGTAGCTCAGTCTCATCACCCTCCTGTAGCTCAGTCTCATCACCCTCCTGTAGCTCAGTCTCATCACCCTCCTGTAGCTCAGTCTCATCACCCTCCAGTAGCTCAGTCTCATCACCCTCCTGTAGCTCAGTCTCATCACCCTCCTGTAGCTCAATCTCATCACCCTCCTGTAGCTCAGTCTCATCACCCTCCTGTAGCTCAGTCTCATCACCCTCCTGTAGCTCAGTCTCATCACCCTCCTGTAGCTCAATCTCATCACCCTCCTGTAGCTCAGTCTCATCACCCTCCAGTAGTTCAGTCTCATCACCCTCCAGTAGCTCAATCTCATCACCCTCCTGTAGCTCAGTCTCATCACCCTCCAGTAGCTCAGTCTCATCACCCTCCTGTAGCTCAGTCTCATCACCCTCCTGTAGATCAGTCTCATCACCCTCCTGTAGCTCAGTCCCATCACCCTCCTGTAGATCAGTCTCATCACCCTCCTGTAGATCAGTCTCATCACCCTCCTGTAGATCAGTCTCATCACCCTCCAGTAGCTCAGTCTCATCACCCTCCTGTAGGTCAGTCTCATCACCCTCCTGTAGATCAGGCTCATCACCCTCCAGTAGCTCAGTCTCATCACCCTCCTGTAGATCAGTCTCATCACCCTCCTGTAGATCAGTCTCATCACCCTCCTGTAGTTCAGTTGTCTGCTCTACCTGAACTGTTGGTGAACAGTGTGAATCTGCTGGTACAGCACTGACCTACTGTATTGACATGTTGTCTGTGTGTCCCCTGGGTCTCTACAGTGTTCTACTGTATTGACATGTTGTCTGTGTGTCCCCTGGGTCTCTACAGTGTTCTACTGTATTGACATTTTGTCTGTGTGTCCCCTGGGTCTCTACATTGTTCTACTGTATTGACATGTTGTCTGTGTGTCCCCTGGGTCTCTACATTGTTCTACTGTATTGACATGTTGTCTGTGTGTCCCCTGGGTCTCTACAGTGTTCTACTGTATTGACATGTTGTCTGTGTGTCCCCTGGGTCTCTACAGTGTTCTACTGCATTGACATGTTGTCTGTGTGTCCCCTGGGTCTCTACAGTGTTCTACTGTATTGACATGTTGTCTGTGTGTCCCCTGGGTCTCTACAGTGTTCTACTGTATTGACATGTTGTCTGTGTGTCCCCTGGGTCTCTACAGTGTTCTACTGTATTGACATGTTGTCTGTGTGTCCCCTGGGTCTCTACAGTGTTCTACTGTATTGACATGTTGTCTGTGTGTCCCCTGGGTCTCTACAGTGTTCTACTGTATTGACATGTTGTCTGTGTGTCCCCTGGGTCTCTACAGTGTTCTACTGTATTGACATGTTGTCTGTGTGTCCCCTGGGTCTCTACAGTGTTCTACTGTATTGACATGTTGTCTGTGTGTCCCCTGGGTCTCTACAGTGTTCTACTGTATTGACATTTTGTCTGTGTGTCCCCTGGGTCTCTACAGTGTTCTACTGTATTGACATGTTGTCTGTGTGTCCCCTGGGTCTCTACATTGTTCTACTGTATTGACATGTTGTCTGTGTGTCCCCTGGGTCTCTACAGTGTTCTACTGTATTGACATTTTGTCTGTGTGTCCCCTGGGTCTCTACAGTGTTCTACTGTATTGACATGTTGTCTGTGTGTCCCCTGGGTCTCTACAGTGTTCTACTGTATTGACATTTTGTCTGTGTGTCCCCTGGGTCTCTACAGTGTTCTACTGTATTGACATGTTGTCTGTGTGTCCCCTGGGTCTCTACAGTGTTCTACTGTATTGACATGTTGTCTGTGTGTCCCCTGGGTCTCTACAGTGTTCTACTGTATTGACATGTTGTCTGTGTGTCCCCTGGGTCTCTACAGTGTTCTACTGTATTGACATGTTGTCTGTGTGTCCCCTGGGTCTCTACAGTGTTCTACTGCATTGACATGTTGTCTGTGTGTCCCCTGGGTCTCTACAGTGTTCTACTGTATTGACATGTTGTCTGTGTGTCCCCTGGGTCTCTACAGTGTTCTACTGTATTGACATGTTGTCTGTGTGTCCCCTGGGTCTCTACAGTGTTCTACTGTATTGACATGTTGTCTGTGTGTCCCCTGGGTCTCTACAGTGTTCTACTGTATTGACATGTTGTCTGTGTGTCCCCTGGGTCTCTACAGTGTTCTACTGCATTGACATGTTGTCTGTGTGTCCCCTGGGTCTCTACAGTGTTCTACTGCATTGACATGTTGTCTGTGTGTCCCCTGGGTCTCTACAGTGTTCTACTGCATTGACATGTTGTCTGTGTGTCCCCTGGGTCTCTACAGTGTTCTACTGTATTGACATGTTGTCTGTGTGTCCCTGGGTCTCTACAGTGTTCTACTGTATTGACATGTTGTCTGTGTGTCCCCTGGGTCTCTACAGTGTTCTACTGTATTGACATGTTGTCTGTGTGTCCCCTGGGTCTCTACAGTGTTCTACTGCATTGACATGTTGTCTGTGTGTCCCCTGGGTCTCTACAGTGTTCTACTGTATTGACATGTTGTCTGTGTGTCCCCTGGGTCTCTACAGTGTTCTACTGTATTGACATGTTGTCTGTGTGTCCCCTGGGTCTCTACAGTGTTCTACTGTATTGACATGTTGTCTGTGTGTCCCCTGGGTCTCTACAGTGTTCTACTGTATTGACATGTTGTCTGTGTGTCCCCTGGGTCTCTACAGTGTTCTACTGTATTGACATGTTGTCTGTGTGTCCCCTGGGTCTCTACAGTGTTCTACTGCATTGACATGTTGTCTGCTTGTCCCCTGGGTCCCTACAGTGCAGGTGTCTTCCTGGTTTCCAGCTGAAGCGAGATGGGAAGACATGTGTGGATATAGATGAGTGTACCATGTCCTACCCCTGTACCCAGCGCTGTATCAATACACACGGATCCTTCCACTGTCTCTGTGTGGAGGGCTTCCAGCTACGGCCTGACAATCCTACTATCTGCAAGTCCACCTCTGGTAAGACCAACAGCGGGGACTTCTTGGACTTAAGGTCCAGTAACAAAGTCTAATTTTCATTTTCATTTTAAAAAAAAAGATGTCTTTCTTTGTGACAAGTTCAACCATGAACAAAGCCCCTTTCCCCAATCTGTTTGTCTCTCTACAGATGAGGAGCCGTTCCTGATCTTTGCTAATCGGTACTACCTGAGGAAGCTGGACCTGGATGGTTCCAACTATACCCTGATAAAACAGGTGGGACAACATGCACTGTGTGGGAACAATGAGCTAAATGTTAACCATGTGTCAGTTTTTATGATTATTCATTATCAGTGATAGTGATACCAGATGTATTCTGTATCATGGCGTGTGAATGTGTATGTCTTGTGTTTGCGTGCATGTGCGTGTATTCCAGTGTGTATGCTTGGCGAACTGAAGGGGACTATGATTGTTGTTTCCATGACTAGGTGCCCAGACATTATATACATACAAAGCATGATCTTTGGAATGTTTGGATCCTTTGCAAATTAAATATAATTTGAGTTCAAAATGAATGCATGTGTAATGTAATTTGTGGATCCAAATAACCAATTTAAATGTACAGTTGCAGTCGGAAGTTTACATACACTTAGGTTGTAGTCATTAAAACTCGTTTTTCAACCACTCCACAAATTTCTTGTTAACAAACTATAGTTTTGGCAAGTCAGTTAGGACATCTACTTTGTGCATGACACAAGTAATTTTTCCAACGATTGTTTACAGACAGGGGGCAGAAATTTACATACACTAAGTTGACTGTGCCTTTAAACAGTTTGGAAAATTCCAGAAAATGATGACATGGCTTTATAAGCTTCTGATAGGCTAATTGACATAATTTGAGTCAATTGGAGGTGTACCTGTGGATGTATTTCAAGGCCTACCTTCAAACTCAGTGCCTCTTTGCTTGACATCATGGGAAAATCAAAAGAAATCTGCCAAGACCTCAGAAAACAAATTGTAGACCTCCACAAGTCTGGTTCATCCTTGGGAGCAATTTCCAAATGCCAGAAGGTACCACGTTCATCTGTACAAACAATAGTACGCAAGTATAAACACCACGGGACCACGCAGCCTTCATAACGCTCAGGAAGGAGACGCGTTCTGTCTCCTAGAGATGAACTTACTTTGGTGCAAAAAGTGCAAATCAATCCCAGAACAACAGCAAAGGACTTTGTGAAGATGCTGGAGGAAACAGGTACAAAATGATCTATATCGACAGTAAAACGAGTCCTATATCGACATAACCTGAAAGACCGCTCAGCAAGGAAGAAGCAACTGCTCCAAAACCGCCATAAAAAGCCAGACTACGGTTTGCAACTGCACATGGGGACAAAGATCGTACTTTTTGGAGAAATGTCCTCTGGACTGATGAAACAAAAAATAGAACTGTTTGACCATAATGACCATTGTTATGTTTGGAGGAAAAAGGGGGAGGCTTGCAAACCGAAGAACACCATCCCAACCGTGAAGCATGGGGGTGGCAGCATCATGTTGTGGGGGTGCTTTGCTGCAGGAGGGACTGGTGCTCTTCGCAATGGCATCAAGAGGCAGGAAAATTATGTGGATATATTGAAGCAACATCTGAAGACATCAGTCAGGAAGTTAAAGCTTGGTCGCAAATGGGTCTTTCAAATGGACAATGACCCCAAGCATACTTCCAAAGCTGTGGCAAAATGGCTTAAGGACAACAAAGTCAAGGTATTGGAGTGGCCATCACAAAGCCCTGACCTCTATCCTATAGACAATTTGTGGGCTGAACTGAAAAAGCGTGTGCGAGCAAGGAGGCCTACAAACCTGACTCAGTTACACCAGCTTTGTCAGGAGTAATGGACCAACATTCACCCAACTTATTGTGGGAAGCTTGTGGAAGGCTACCCGAAACGTTTGACCCAAGTTAAACAATGTAAAGGCAATGCTACCAAATACTAATTGAGTGTATGTAAACTTCTGACCCACTGGGAATGTGATGAAAGAAATTAAAGCTGAAATAAATAATTCTCTCTACTATTATTCTCACATTTCACATTCTTAAAATAAAGTGGTGATCCTAACTGACCTAAGACAGGGAATTGTGAAACTGAGTTTAAATGCTTTTGGCTAAGGTGTATGTAAACTTCCGACTTCAACTGTATGTGTGTGGATACCAGGGCCTGAACAATGCGGTGGCGCTGGACTTCCACTATGCAGAACAGATGCTCTACTGGACAGACGTGACCACTCAGGGCTCCATGATACGACGCATGAACATCAACGGCAGTAACGTAGAGGTCAGTAGGGTGGTTGTCCAGTCTGTGACTCTCTCATTGAGTCTAAGGACAGCTGGACAGCTGGCTAGTCCTTGACTCTGATTGCACCATTGATCTGTTAGTGACTCTGATTGGTCAGATGGCCTGTTTGTTACTGGTTGGGCAACTGACCTATTAGCAACTTTCGGATTGGACATTTCCCCAGTCTGTGATTCTCATTAGACAGTAGGCTAGTTTATTTCTCTCTTATTGGACAGTTGGCCTTTCTGTGGCTGTGATTGGACAGTTGGCCAGTCTATGACTCTCTGGTTGATCAGTTAGCCAGTATCTGACTCTCTGATTGGCTCTTGTCCAGGTGCTGCACCGGACCTCCCTCAGTAACCCAGATGGATTGGCTGTAGACTGGGTGGGAGGGAACCTTTACTGGTGTGATAAGGGGCGGGACACCATCGAGGTGTCCAAGCTCAACGGAACCTTCCGGTCGGTCTTGGTGAACGCCGGCCTGAGGGAACCACGCGCTGTGGCTTTGGACGTACGCAACGGGTAAGAGGCACATCCCAGAATATAATACTGTACAGGAGCCTGCACTAGAAACTCCTGCATGGTCTGAGACTGGAGCTTTGTCACATGATAATGAAATATAATGGTATGTTAAGGACAGATATTCTTCCTGACAACATGTCCAGATTTAGGCTACAAATAAACTCAGCAAAAAAAAAGGTCCTCTCCCTGTCAACAGTGTTTATTTTCAGCAACTTTTAACATGTGTAAATATTTGTATTAACATAACAAGATTCAACAATAGAGACGTAAACTGAACAAGTTCCACAGACATGTGACTAACAGAAATTGAATAATGTGTCCCTGAACAAAGGGGGGGTCAAAATCAAAAGTAACAGTCAGTATCTGGTGTGGCCACCAGCTGCATTAAGTACTGCAGTGCATCTCCTCCTCATGGACTGCACCAGATTTGCCAGTTCTTGCTGTGAGATGTTACCCCACTCTTCCACAAAGGCACCTACAAGTTCCCAGACATTTCTGTGAGGAATGGCCCTAGCCCTCAACCTCCGATTCAACAGGGGCCAGACGTGCTCAATGGGATTGAGATCCTGGCTCTTCGCTGGCCATGGTGTAATAATGGGATGCTGATGTAATGATGTAATAATGGAATGCTGATGTAATGGTGTAATAATATGATGCTGATGTAATGGTGTAATAATGTGACACTGATGTAATGGTGTAATAATGTGACACTGATGTAATGGTGTAATAATGTGATCCTGATGTAATGGTGTAATAATGTGACACTGATGTAATGGTGTAATAATGTGATCCTGATGTAATGGTGTAATAATGGGATGCTGATGTAATGATGTAATAATGGAATGCTGATGTAATGGTGTAATAATATGATGCTGATGTAATGGTGTAATAATGTGACACTGATGTAATGGTGTAATAATGTGACACTGATGTAATGGTGTAATAATGTGATCCTGATGTAATGGTGTAATAATGTGACACTGATGTAATGGTGTAATAATGTGATCCTGATGTAATGGTGTAATAATGTGACACTGATGTAATGGTGTAATAATGTGATCCTGATGTAATGGTGTAATAATGTGACACTGATGTAATGGTGTAATAATGTGACACTGATGTAATGGTGTAATAATGTGATCCTGATGTAATGGTGTAATAATGTGATGCTGATGTAATGATGTAATAATGTGACACTGATGTAATGGTGTAATAATGTGATCCTGATGTAATGGTGTAATAATATGATGCTGATGTAATGATGTAATAATGTGACACTGATGTAATGGTGTAATAATGTGACGCTGATGTAATGGTGTAATAATGTGATCCTGATGTAATGGTGTAATAATGTGATGCTGATGTAATGGTGTAATAATGTGATCCTGATGTAATGGTGTAATAATGTGACACTGATGTAATGGTGTAATAATGGGATGCTGATGTAATAATGTGATGCTGATGTAATGGTGTAATAATGTGACACTGATGTAATGGTGTAATAATGTGATCCTGATGTAATGGTGTAATAATGTGATGCTGATGTAATGATGTAATAATGTGACACTGATGTAATGATGTAATAATGTGACACTGATGTAATGATGTAATAATGTGACACTGATGTAATGATGTAATAATGTGACACTGATGTAATGGTGTAATAATGTGACGCTGATGTAATGGTGTAATAATGTGATGCTGATGTAATGGTGTAATAATGTGATCCTGATGTAATGGTGTAATAATGTGATGCTGATGTAATGATGTAATAATGTGACACTGATGTAATGATGTAATAATGTGACACTGATGTAATGGTGTAATAATGTGATCCTGATGTAATGGTGTAATAATGTGATGCTGATGTAATGGTGTAATAATGTGATCCTGATGTAATGGTGTAATAATGTGACACTGATGTAATGGTGTAATAATGGGATGCTGATGTAATAATGTGACGCTGATGTAATGGTGTAATAATGTGACACTGATGTAATGGTGTAATAATGGGATGCTGATGTAATAATGTGATGCTGATGTAATGGTGTTATAATTGGATGCTGATGTAATAATGTGATGCTGTCCTCTGTCCTGTTCATCAGGTACCTTTATTGGTCAGACTGGGGGGACAACCCGCATATAGGGCGGATCGGGATGGACGGCTCCAACAGAAGTGTGATCGTAGAGGATAAGATCACCTGGCCCAACGGCCTCACGCTGGACTTAATCAATGACCGCATCTACTGGGCCGACGCCAGAGAGGACTACATCGAGTTCGCCAGCCTGGACGGGAGTAACAGACACACGGGTAATGTATATTGTCATAGACACACACACAGTCATGTAATAGGAGTGATTACTATATTACATTTGCCATCATGGAACATCAAACCGCTGTCACATAATAGGTTATTTCATTATGTAAAACACACACACATGGCATGATGCCACAGACCAGGTCACAGTGGTGCTGGGGATAGCCCTGCCACAGTACACAGTGCCCAATGGACAGAGAGAGAGAGAGAAAGAAGACTGTTGTTCTGTCAGACTACTGATGAGGCTCTCACATGGATGACATCTGAATATCCCCAACCTTGTTACCAAACTTAGAACAATACATCATTATTGTCAGCCAATCAGCCATGTAGAAGAATGCAGGGTTGCAGAGGTAGTTCCTGATTTGAATTCCTCACATTCACAAACCTCAGTTTGACACTAGAGCATGTTGCACACAAAGCATGCTTTCAGATGATTTATCTCCTCGCCCATATCTTTGTCTTCATGGAGGTTTCATAGTAGAGTTGGGATCCAGAGTTGTATGTGTAAGCCGTATGTGTGTTCTGTGGGCCTTGTCCTGACCTGGCTGTCCATGGTTCCCATTGCCTGAAGCAAATCAATATTTTGGTTCTGTAGGTGGACACCGTTCTTGCAGTCAGATGACCACATTGCCCTCTAGAGGCCTCATGGGGGGAATGTTATTCATATTTTTCAACATTATTAAAAAACAATAAAAAAATCTGCCGTTACTATGTCGAACGGTGTTGTTATAATTCAGTCTTCTGTAATGTATATAAAGTGTAATATTGGAATGCAAACTCTAAATGTAATACATTTCAACTCTATATCTGACATGGTACAGGGGTCTTCTTTCTTTAAACCCATAACCATGTGTGTGAGGTGTATACTTTTGTTTCAAAATAGATTTGTTTAAGACTATGCTACATAACCCAGAGATAGTAAAAATGCTATATAACCCATAGATAAAGTAATGATCCTACATAACCCAGATATAAAGTAGTGATGCTTCATAACCCAGAGACAATAGTGGTGCTACATAACCCAGAGATAGTAATGATCCTACATAACCCAGATATAAAGTAGTGATGCTTCATAACCCAGAGACAGTAGTGGTGCTACATAACCCAGATATAAAGTAGTGGTGCTACATAACCCAGATATAAAGTAGTGGTTCTACATAACCCAGAGATAGTAATGATGCTATGTAACCCAGAGATAGTAGTAATGCTACATAACCCAGAGGTGGTAGTGATGCTACATAACCCAGATATAAAGTAGTGATGCTACATAACCCAGAGATAGTAGTGATGCTACATAACCCAGATATAAAGTAGTGATGCTACATAACCCAGAGATAGTAGTAATGCTACATAACCCAGATATAGTAGTGATGCTACATAACCCAGATATAAAGTAGTGGTGCTACATAACCCAGATATAAAGTAGTGATGCTACATAACCCAGAGATAGTAATGATGCTACATAACCCATATATAGTAATGATGCTACATAACCCAGAGGTGGTAGTGATGCTACATAACCCAGAGATAGTAATGATGCGACATAACCCATAGATAGTAATGATGCTACATAACCCAGAGATAGTAGTGATGCTACATAACCCAGAGATAGTAATGATGCGACATAACCCATAGATAGTAATGATGCTACATAACCCAGAGATAGTAATGATGCTACATAACCCAGATATAGTAATGATGCTACATAACCCAGAGGTGGTAGTGATGCTACATAACACAGAGATAAGGTAATGGTGCTACATAACCCAGATATAAAGTAGTGATGTTACATAACCCAGAGATAAGGTAGTGATGCTACATAACCCAGATATAAAGTAGTGGTGCTACATAACCCAGAGATAGTAATGATGCTACATAACCCAGAGATAGTAGTAAAGCTACATAACCCAGAGGTGGTAGTGATGCTACATAACCCAGAGATGGTAGTGATGCTACATAACCCAGAGGTGGTAGTGATGCTACATAACACAGAGATAAGGTAATGGTGCTACATAACCCAGATATAAAGTAGTGATGTTACATAACCCAGAGATAAGGTAGTGATGCTACATAACCCAGATATAAAGTAGTGATACTACATATCCCAGAGATAGTAGTGATGCTACATAACCCAGATATAAAGTAGTGATGCTACATAACCCAGATATAGTTGTGATGCGACATAACCAAGATATAAAGTAGTGATGCTACATAACCCAGATATAGTTGTGATGCTACATAACCCAGATATAAAGTAATGATGCTACATAACCCAGAGATAAAGTAGTGATGCTACATAACCCAGATATAAAGTAATGATGCTACATAACCCAGATATAAAGTAGTGATGCTACATAACCCAGAGATAAAGTTGTTTTCCTTGTGTTGGTCGTTGGGCATTGTGTGTCTATGGGTGATTTGACTGACAACATTGTGATGTAATTATGGCCCCCAGAGTTATGACCTGACTAGGAAAAACTCTTGGGCCCAGGTTGTCCTGGTCAAGTCACGTGGTGGCCAGGTAAAACCCAGTGTAATGTGGTACTAATTGCCTCACTACTGTATGGCTGTGTGTTTGTGTCCACAGTGCTTACCCAGGACGTCCCCCACATCTTTGCCATGACCCTGTTTGAGGAGTACATCTACTGGACCGACTGGGAGACCAAGTCCATCAACAGGTGTCACAAGACCCTGGGTATCAACAAGACCACCCTGATCACTACCCTCCACAGGCCCATGGACATCCACATCTACCACCCTTACCGCCAGCCTGAGGGTAAGAGATACTCATGTACAACGCACACACACACACACACACAAACACACACATACACACTTACACACAGACACATGCTCACACACAACCACACTCAAGCACGCACACCCAACGTGGTTGTTCCAGTTGAAACAGTCTCCCTCTCCCTGCTATGGTTCCAGTGTTTAACCACCCGTGCCAGACAGACAACGGCGGCTGTAGTAACCTGTGTCTGCTGAGCCCTGGGGGGGGCTACAAGTGTGCCTGTCCCACCAACTTCTACCTGGCCAATGATGGTCACACCTGCATGTCCAACTGCACTGCCAGCCAGGTGAGGGACAGTGTAACGATATGGCCATTGGGGGGCCAGACAGCTAGGGGGCAGCAGAGCCTGTTGTGGAATGGGGGCTGCTTTGTGATTGGTTAATTAAGCATAATTATCTCCACAGTACGTACTGTACAGTGTGTCATCAGCTTGAGTTCACTCTCTCTCTCCCTCTCTCTCCTCTCTCCTCCTCTCTCCCTCTCTCTCCTCTTCTCTCCTCTCTCCTTCTCTCTTCCTCTCTCCTCTTCTCCTATGTTCTCCTCTCCTCCTTTTTTCTCCTCTCCTCTTCTTCTCTCTCCTCCTCCCTCCTCTCTCCTTCTCTCTCCTCTCTCTTCCTCTCTCCTCCCCTCTACTCTCTGCTCCTCCCTCCTCTCTCCTCCTCTCTCCTCCTCTCTCATACCCTCCTTTCCTCTCCCTCTTTCCTCCGTCCTCTCTCCTCCTCTCTCCTCCTCACTCCTCTCTTCTCTTCCCTCCTCTCTCCTCTTTCCTCTCCTCTCTCCTCTTTCCTCCTCTCTCCTCCCCTCTCATACTCTCTCCTCTTTTCTTCTCTCCTCCTTACTCCTCCTTTCCTTCTCTCTCCTCTCTCCTCCTCCCACCTTTCTCCTCCTCTCTTCCTCTCTCCTACTCTCTCCTCCTCTCTCCTCTCCTATCCTTCTCTCTACTCCTCTCTCCTCCACTCTCCTCTCTCCTCCACTCTCTTCCTCTCTCCTACTCTCTCTCCTCTCTCCTCCTCTCTCCTCTCTCTCTTCTCCTCTCTCCTTCTCTCTTCCTCTCTCCTCCTTTCTCCTCTTCTCCTATGTTCTCCTCTCCTCCTTTTTTCTCCTCTCCTCTTCTTCTCTCTCCTCCTCCCTCCTCTCTCCTTCTCTCTCCTCTCTCTTCCTCTCTCCTCCCCTCTACTCTCCCCTCCTCCCTCCTCCTCTCTCCTCCTCTCTCCTCCTCTCTCCTCCTCTCTCCTCCTCTCTCCTCCTCGCCTACTCTCTCCTCCTCTCCTCCTCTCTCCTCTATCTCTCCTCTCTCCTCCTCTCTCCCTCTCTCTTCTCCTCTCTCCTTCTCTCTTCCTCTCTCCTCCTTTCTCCTCTTCTCCTATGTTCTCCTCTCCTCCTTTTTTCTCCTCTCCTCTTCTTCTCTCTCCTCCTCCCTCCTCTCTCCTTCTCTCTCCTCTCTCTTCCTCTCTCCTCCCCTCTACTCTCTGCTCCTCCCTCCTCTCTCCTCCTCTCTCCTCCTCTCTCATACCCTCCTTTCCTCTCCCTCTTTCCGCCGTCCCCTCTCCTCCTCTCTCCTCCTCACTCCTCTCTTCTCTTCCCTCCTCTCTCCTCTTTCCTCTCCTCTCTCCTCTTTCCTCCTCTCTCCTCCCCTCTCATACTCTCTCCTCTTTCCTCCTCTCTCCTCCCCTCTCATACTCTCTCCTCTTTTCTTCTCTCCTCCTTACTCCTCCTCTCCTTCTCTCTCCTCTCTCCTCCTCCCACCTTTCTCCTCCTCTCTTCCTCTCTCCTACTCTCTCCTCTCTCCTCCTCTCTCCTCTCCTATCCTTCTCTCTACTCCACTCTCCTCCTCTCTCCTCTCCTATCCTTCTCTCTACTCCTCTCTCCTCCTCTCTCCTCCACTCTCTTCCTCTCTCTTACTTTCTCCTCCTCTCTCCTCCTTGCCTCCTCTCTCCTCCTCGTCTCGTCTACTCTCTCCTTTCTCCTCTCTCCTCTCCTTCTCTCTCTTCCCCTACTTTCTCCTCCTCTCTCCTCCTCGCCTACTCTCTCCTCCTCGTCTCGTCTACTCTCTCCTTTCTCCTCTCTCCTACTCTCTCCTCCTCTCTCCTCTCCTCTCCTTCTCTCTACTCCTCTCTCCTCCACTCTCTTCCTCTCTCCTACTCTCTCCTCCTCTGTACTCCTCTCTCCTCCTCTCTCCTCCTTGCCTACTCTCTCCTCCTCTCCTCCTCTCGCCTACTCTCTCCTCTCCTCCTTTCTCCTCTCTCCTCTCCTTCTCTTTCCTCCCCCTCCTCTCTCCTCCTTTCTCCTCTCTCCTCCTCTCTCCTACTCCCTCCTTACTCCTCTTGCTCCCCTCTCCTTCTCCTCTCCTCCTCCCACCTTCTCATCTCCTTCTCCCTCTTCTCTCCTCTCCTCCTCCCATCTCATCTCGCCATCTCCTCCTCCCTCCTCTCTCCTCCTCCCTTCTCATCAAGATCATACACGTATGAAGGAGCATTATGTGAAGCCTTAGGAACAGACAAAAACAGCAGCGACTGTGAACATTGTCCTCATCTCCTCTCTCCTCCTCTCTTCTCCTCTCCTTGTCCAGTTTGTGTGTAAGAACGACAAGTGCATCCCCTTCTGGTGGAAGTGTGACACGGAGGACGACTGTGGGGATCGCTCGGACGAGCCTGCAGAATGCCGTGAGTGTGCCACTTTTTCATCCAAAGCGACTTACAGTATAGTACAGTGACTGCATGCATTTCTAGTGTGTGTATGTGGTCCCTGTGGGAATTGAACCCACGGTCTTGGCAAGCCAGTGCTTCGTAAATGATGATGAGTGAATGAGGAGTATGTGGATGCAAAGTCTCATGGATGTTTCTACGGGGATCTGAGGTTGTGGTGGCTGAGACGACGGGGTAGGAGAGGAAGATGGTTGGTGAAACTGCAATGGGCCTGTTTCAGTGGGCCTGTTTCAGTGGGCCTGTTTCAGTGGGCCTGTTTCAGTGGGCCTGTTTCAGTGGGCCTGTTTCAGTGGGCCTGTTTCAGTGGGCCTGTTTCACTGGGCCTGTTTCAGTGGGCCTGTTTCAGTGGGCCTGTTTCAGACTTTGAAACAACCTCTGACTGTCTCTCTGTCTGTGACATCCATTGTTCCCTGTAGCTAAGTTCAAATGCCGGCCAGGCCAGTTCCAGTGTGGGACAGGCATCTGTACCAACCCAGCTTACATCTGTGATGGGGACAACGACTGCCAGGATCATTCAGATGAGGCCAACTGCGGTACATACTCTTTTATGCTCTCTGTCTGCCTGTCTCTCTCTGTCTGTCTCTCTTTCTCTCTTTCTCTCTCACTCTGTATATCTTTCTTTCTCACCCACACTCTCTCTTTCCCTCTCTCCTCCCACTTTTCTCTCTCCTCCCCCTTCTGTCTCTGCCTCATTCTCTCTCTGCCTCGTTCTCTCTCTGCCTCGTTCTCTCTCTGCCTCGTTCTCTGTCCTTCATAACTTCACCCCCTAACATCTATTCTTACCCATCCTCTGTCGTCTCTCTGACACGTCTTGTGTCTGTCATCCTCTGTCGTCTCTCTGACACGTCTTGTCTGTCATCCTCTGTCGTCTCTCTGACACGTCTTGTGTCTGTCATCTCTCTGACACGTCTTGTCTGTCATCCTGTCGTCTCTCTGACACGTCTTGTGTCTGTCATCCTCTGTCGTCTTTCTGACACATCTTGTGTCCGTCATCCTCTGTCGTCTTTCTGACACGTCTTGTGTCTGTCATCCTCTGTCGTCTCTCTGACACGTCTTGTGTCTGTCATCCTCTGTCGTCTTTCTGACACGTCTTGTGTCTGTCATCCTCTGTCGTCTCTCTGACACGTCTTGTCTGTCATCCTCTGTCGTCTCTCTGACACGTCTTGTGTCTGTCGTCTCTCTGACACGTCTTGTCTGTCATCCTGTCGTCTCTCTGACACGTCTTGTCTGTCATCCTCTGTCGTCTCTCTGACACGTCTTGTGTCTGTCATCCAATGTCGTCTCTCTGACACGTCTAGTGTCTGTCTATGTGTGATTGTTCTACAGATATCCACGTGTGTCTGCCCAGTCAGTTCAAGTGCTCCCACCCCAGCCGCTGTATCCCGGGAATCTTCCGCTGTAATGGACAGGACAACTGTGGAGAAGGAGAGGACGAGACAGACTGCCGTGAGTCAACAACTCTTTGTCCTTCCTATCTCCTCATCTGCATGCTTTATTGCATGTTATACATTTAGTGTGGTAATACTGCTGTGTTGCACGTGGTCTCTATGTAAAATAGATTGTATTTCAGTGAGACTTACCTGGATAGATGAATGTTAAATAAGAAACATACTGTTGTTATGGGTTGCTCTCTCCAGTCAGTAACAGTCGTCTGTCTGTTCTCTCTCCCTCTAGCCGAGGTCACCTGTGCGCCCACTCAGTTCCAGTGTACCATCACCAAGCGCTGTATCCCTCGTGTCTGGGTGTGTGACCGTGACAATGACTGTGTGGACGGATCGGACGAACCAGCCAACTGCAGTAAGACCCCGCTCCTTTGTTTCAGAGGACTATTCTAGAATAATGACAGACATGCAAATCAAGTTCAATATCCATGTTGCAGTAGAATACATGTTTCTGCTAACTTACCAAACTAATGAATTGCGGATACACTAGATCTTTCAGATCTCGTCACATCCTCCCTCCACCTTATACTCAGTCTGTCATCTGGCCTGTGACAAGCCTCAGTCAGTCCCCTCTCCTAACCCTCTCCCTCTTCTCCTCCCTTCTCTCCTCCCCCTCCTCTCCCTCTCCTCCCCTCTCCTCCCCTCTCCTAACCCTCTCCCTCTTCTCCTCCCTTCTCTCCTCCCCTCTCCCTCTCCTCCCCCTCCTCTCCCTCTCCCTCTTCTCCTCCCTTCTCTCTTCCCCCTCCTCTCCCTCTCCTCCCCTCTCCTCCCCTTCTCCTAACCCTCTTCCTCTTCTCCTCCCTTCTCTCCTCCCCCCTCCTCTCCCTCTCCTCCCCCTCCTCTCCCTCTACCCTCTTCTCCTCCCTTCTCTCCTTCCCCCTCCTCTCCCTCTCTCCCCCTCCTCTCCCTCTCCCGCTTCTCCCCCCTCCTCTCCCTCTCCCTCTCCCTCTCCTCCCCCCTCCTCTCCCTCTCCCTCTTCTCCTCCCTTCTCTCCCTCTCCCTCTTCTCCTCCCTTCTCTCCTCCCCCCTCCTCTCCCTCTCCTCCCCCTCCTCTCCCTCTCCCTCTTCTCCTCCCTTCTCTCCTCCCCCCTCCTCTCCCTCTCCTCCCCCTCCTCTCCCTCTCCCTCTTCTCCTCCCTTCTCTCCTCCCCCTCCTCTCCCTCTCCTCCCCCTCCTCTCCCTCTCCCGCTTCTCCCCCCTCCTCCCCCCTCCTCTCCCTCTCCTCCCCCTCCTCTCCCTCTCCCTCTTCTCCTCCCTTCTCCCCTCCCCCTCCTCTCCCTCTCCTCCCCCTCCTCTCCCTCTCCCTCTTCTCCTCCCTTCTCTCCTCCCCCCTCCTCTCCTAACTCTCCTCCCCCTCCTCTCCCTCTCCCTCTTCTCCTCCCTTCTCTCCTCCCCCCTCCTCTCCCTCTCCTCCCCCTCCTCTCCCTTTCCCTCTCCTCCCCCTCCTCTCCCTCTCCCTCTTCTCCTCCCTTCTCTCCTCCCCCCTCCTCTCCCTCCCCTCCCCTCTCCCACCCCTCCTCTCCTAACTCTCCTCCCCCCTCCAGCCCAGATGACGTGTGGTGTGGATGAGTTTCGCTGTAAGGACTCTGGTCGCTGCATCCCGGCCCGGTGGAAGTGTGACGGGGAGGACGACTGTGGAGACTCATCTGACGAACCCAAAGAAGAGTGTGGTGAGTGTTCTGTCTGTCACACAGGAAACGGAAAGCTCCAACAAAGAATTTCTCTGGATCCTTACTGTAGAATCTGGAGGATTACAGCGTCCATTACACTTTAATACAAAGTTCACTCTCTCCCTCTCTGAATTCCTTATAACAACCCTTGAGATTGCCAACAAGATCATAGGTGTATTTTAGGTTCATGCTATGGTGTTAACCTCCTGTACGGTTTGTATGTACTGTGGTGTTATGGAGCTGAGGGTCTGACCCTTGTCTCTGTGTAGATGAGAGGACATGTGAGCCGTACCAGTTCAGGTGTAAGAACAACCGCTGTGTCCCGGGTCGCTGGCAGTGTGACTATGACAACGACTGTGGGGACAACTCGGACGAGGACAAGTGTGGTATGTCTCTCTGTCATTCCTGTTACACTATCCTTGTGGCCCCATCTCACCCTGGCCAATGCCACTGCATTGTTTCATTGCATTTATAGTATGCTCATGGTTTGTGATGTTTTGGGCTTAACATGTTCTGCATTGGAAGCTTGCTCCTTAGTCCTCATGACCGACCGTCGGAATACACTTCAATTGCTTGATTCTTGTGTATTTGTTTTGCTTCCCAGTGTCTGTAGATGTTTTGTAACACACACTGAGACATTGTCATTAACTCATCTGTGATGCATCTCACCTCATCTAATGTTTACCTTTCATTTCCCACTCACTGACCTGTTGGCATGAGCCAGAGGTAGGTCTCTACTTTCACCCATCCCCATTTCACCACCCCTAATGTCACTCTGCTCCTCCCCTCCCCTCCCATTGCATCCTATTCAATCACATCGCAGTCATTTATATGTCTGATGCTGCCCATTTCAGCCCTGTCCCTCTCATATCTCCTCAGACAGTGACAGGTCAAAAGTAGGGCTTGTTTCTAGTATAAAAGTAGGGCAAAGTTTATGACTTATTTTCTAAGATGCTAACATCTGGGACCTCCCAAGTTGTGCAGCGGTCTAAGGCACTGCATCGCAGTGCTAGAGGCGTCACTACAGCCCGGGTTCGATGCCAGGCTGGGTCGCACCCGGCCGTGACCGGGAGACCCATGAGACAGCGCACAATTGGCCTAGCGTCGTCCGGGTTAGGGGAGAGTTTGGCCGGCTGGGATGTCCTTGTCTCATCACGCTCTAGCGACTCCTTGTGGTAGCCAGGCGCATGCACGCTGACACGGTCGCCAGCTGTACAGTGTTTCCTCCGACACATTGGTGAGGCTGACTTCTGGGTTAAGTGAGCAGTGTGTCGAGAAGCAGTGTGGCTTGGCGGGGACGTGTTTCGGAGGACGCATGGCTCTTGACCTTTGCCTCTCCTGGGTTCGCACAGGAGTTGCAGCGATGGGACAAGACTGTAACTACCAATTGGGTATCACAAAATTGTGGCGAAAAAGGGGTAAAAAGTACAACAAAATTAAATAAAAATAAGCAGGGTGAAAGCACACAGCTATGTTACCACTTTCAGTAAAGATGCAATGTTGTTCATCAGGCACCTAGGACATCTTCTATTGCATCTCTGGAGCTCTCCTTTGACCATCATTGTTTGGCCTCCCTCTGTGTGTCCATGCTTGTGGTGTGTTGGGAGGTGTTGTGGTTTGTTGTGTTGTGGTTTGTTGTGTTGTGGGTTGTGGTGTTGTGTTGTTGTGTAATGAGGTGTTCAAATCAAATGTATTTATAAAGCCCTTCTTACATCAGCTGATGTCACAAAGTGCTGTACAGAAATCCAGCCTAAAACCCCAAACAGCAAGCCATGCAGGTGTAGAAGTACGGTGGCTAGGAAAAACTCCCTAGAAAGGCCAGAACCTAGTGTTAGATTCTTATTTTTCAGAGTAAATAACTCACGGACACTATAGAAGCTTTAACCAAGTTTAATTCTTCCCAAAGGTTCTGTACAGCTGTATTCAGACATCAGACATCCCATCCAGATATATATCCCACTTAAGACACTCCTCCTTCTCTCCAATCCTTATATCTTATGGTTTAACAGGAAAAGAGTAACAAGATACCAAAACCTTATTACTCCCTTCAGGTGACCTGTCCTCACCTCCTGACCTCAACCCCTCCTTCACCTAATCCACAGATGTCCATCTGTCTTTCCTGTATCAACATGGTGCTCTGCTCCCATCCCCCAACACATTCCACAGCTATCTGTCGTTCTACAGATATTCTATGCTTCTTCTCTATCATTTATTTAATATCTCAATGTTCAAAATGTCGAATCCAACACTAGGAAGAAACCAAGAGAGGAACCAGGCTCTGAGGGGTGGCCAGTCCTCTTCTGGCTGTGCCGGGTAGAGATTATAATAGAACATGGCCAAGATGTTAAAATGTTCATAGATGACCAGCAGGGTCAAATAATAATAATCACAGTGGTTGTCGAGGGTGCAACAGGTGAGCACCTCAGGAGAAAATGTCACTTGGCTTTTCATAGCCGATCATTCAGAGTATCTCTACTGCTCCTGCTGTCTCTAGAGAGTTGAAAACAGCAGGTCTGGGACAGGTAGCACATCCGGTGAACAGGTCAGGGTTCCATAGCCGCAGGCAGAACAGTTGAAACTGGAGCAGCAGTACGGCCAGGTGGACTGGGGACAGCAAGGAGTCATCAAGCCAGGTAGTCCTGAGGCATGGTCCTAGGGCTCAGGTCCTCCGAGAGAAAGAAAGAAAGAATTAGAGAGAGCATACTTAAATTCACACAGGACACCGGATAAGACAGGAGAAATGCTCCAGATATAACAGACTGACACTAGCCCTCCGACACATAAACTACTGCAGCATAAATACTGGAGGCTGAGACAGGAGGGGTTGGGAGACACCGTGGCCCCATCCGACGATACCCCCGGACAGGGCCAAACAGGCAGGATATAACCCCACCCACTTTGCCAAAGCACAGCCTCCACACCACTAGAGGGATATCTTCAATCACCAACTTACCATCCTGAGACAAGGCCGGGTATAGCCCACAAAGATCTCCACCACGACACAACCCAAGGGGGGCGCCAACCCGGACAGGAAGATCACGTCAGTGACTCAACCCACTCAAGTGATGCACCCCTCCTAGGGACGGCATGGAAGAGCACCAGTAAGCCAGTGACTCAGCCCCTGTAATAGGGTTAGAGGCAGAGAATCCCAGTGGAGAGAGGGGAACCGGCCAGGCAGAGACAGCAAGGGCGGTTCGTTGCTCCAGTGCCTTTTCGTTCACCTTCACACTCCTGGGCCAGACTAGACTCAATCATAGGACCTACTGAAGAGATGAGTCTTCAATAAAGACTTAAAGGTTGAGACCAAGTCTGCGTCTCTCACATGGGTTGGCAGAACATTCCATTGAGCTCTCTAGGAGAAAGCCCTCCCTCCAGCTGTTTGCTTAGAAATTCTAGGAACAGTCTTGTGACCGTAGCGTACGTGTAGGTATGTACGGCAGGACCAAATCGGAAAGATGGGTAGGAGCAAGCCCATGTAATGTTTTGTAGGTTAGTAGTAAAACCTTCAAATCAGCCCAGCCTTAACAGGAAGCCAGTGTAGAGGCTAGCACTGGAGTAATGTGATGTTGTTGTGAGGTGTGATGTGTGTTGTGAGCTGAGGTGCTGTGATGTGTTGTGAGGTGTTATGATGTGTTGTGAGGTGCTGGGATGTGTTGTGGTGGGTTGTGAGGTGTTATGATGTGTTGTGGTGTGTTGTGAGGTGTTGTGTTGTGTTGTGAGGTGTTGTTGTGAGGTGTGATGTGTGTTGTGAGCTGAGGTGCTGTGATGTGGTGTGATGTGAGGTGCTGTGGTGTGGTGTGGTGTGATGTGTTGTGAAGTGCTGGGATGTGCTGGGATGTGTTGTGGTTGGTTGTGGTGGGTTGTGAGGTGTTATGATGTGTTGTGGTGGGTTGTGAGGTGTTATGATGTGTTGTGGTGGGTTGTGAGGTGTTATGATGTGTTGTGGTGGGTTGTGAGGTGTTATGATGTGGTGTGGTGTGGTGTGAGGTGCTGTGGTGTGGTGTGGTGTGAGGTGTTGTGTTGTGATGTGTTGTGGTGTGTTGTGAGGTGCTGGGATGTGTTGTGGTTGGTTGTAAGGTGTTATGATGTGTTGTGAGGTGTTGTGTTGTGTTGTTGTGAGGTGTGATGTGTGTTGTGAGCTGAGGTGCTGTGATGTGGTGTGATGTGTTGTGATGTGTTGTGAGGTGCTGGGATGTGTTGTGGTGGGTTGTGAGGTGTTATGATGTGTTGTGGTGGGTTGTGAGGTGTTATGATGTGTTGTGGTGGGTTGTGAGGTGTTATGATGTGTTGTGGTGGGTTGTGAGGTGTTATGATGTGTTGTGATGTTTTGTGGTGTGTTGTGAGGTGCTGTGATGTGTTGTGGTGGTTTGTGAGCTGAGGTGCTGTGGTGTGGTGTGGTGTGAGGTGTTGTGAGGTGGTGTGGTGTGGTGTGAGGTGATGTGAGGTGGTGTGGTGTGGTGTGATGTGAGGTGAGGTGGTGTGGTGTGGTGTGATGTGAGGTGAGGTGGTGTGGTGTGGTGTGATGTGAGGTGAGGTGGTGTGAGGTGCTGTAATGTGGTGTGAGGTGATGTGAGGTGAGGTGGTGTGTTGTGATGTGTTGTGGTGTGAGGTGGTGTAATGTGGTGTGAGGTGATGTGAGGTGAGGTGGTGTGAGGTGTTGTGGTGTGAGGTGCTGTAATGTGGTGTGAGGTGAGGTGGTGTGAGGTGATGTGGTGTGGTGTGAGGTGATGTGGTGTGGTGTGAGGTGGTGTGGTGTGAGGTGGTGTGGTGTGGTGTGAGGTGATGTGGTGTGAGGTGATGTGGTGTGGTGTGGTGTGAGGTGATGTGGTGTGGTGTGAGGTGATGTGGTGTGGTGTGGTGTGAGGTGATGTGGTGTGGTGTGAGGTGATGTGGTGTGGTGTGAGGTGATGTGGTGTGGTGTGAGGTGGTGTGGTGTGAGGTGGTGTGGTGTGAGGTGCTGTAATGTGGTGTGAGGTGAGGTGGTGTGGTGTGAGGTGGTGTGGTGTGAGGTGGTGTGGTGTGCTGTGGTGTGATGTGGTGTGTTGTGGTGTGCTGTGGTGTGAGGTGGTGTGGTGTGAGGTGGTGTGGTGTGAGGTGCTGTAATGTGGTGTGAGGTGCTGTAATGTGGTGTGAGGTGAGGTGGTGTGGTGTGAGGTGGTGTGAGGTGCTGTAATGTGGTGTGGTGTGAGGTGATGTGGTGTGGTGTGAGGTGGTGTGGTGTGAGGTGCTGTAATGTGGTGTGAGGTGGTGTGGTGTGAGGTGGTGTGAGGTGGTGTGGTGTGAGGTGGTGTGAGGTGCTGTAATGTGGTGTGAGGTGTTGTGATGGGTTGTGAGGTGCTGTAATGTGTTGTGCTGTGAGGTGTTGTGATGGGTTGTGAGGTGCTGTAATGTGTTGTGCTGTGAGGTGTTGTGAGGTGTTATGAGGTGTCGTTGTGTGTTGTGGTGTCTCATGAGGTGTTGTGGTGTGTTATGAGGTGTTCTGTACAGTACTCTCTCCCCTGTGAATTTGGTCTTTTACTAAAAACAACACATTTGGAAGCCATTTCCAGCTAAGCTATACAGTATAATGTTCGTTATGTGAGACCTGTGTTGCTGTGTCTTTACAGTCCCACGGCAGTGCTCAGAGAGTGAGTTTGCCTGTACCAACGGACGCTGTATCGCCGGGAGGTGGAAGTGTGATGGAGACCATGACTGTGCTGACGGATCTGATGAGGTAACACACCTGACTCAACCACAGCAACATATCTGAGTTAGACACGTGTAATAGATCACGCTACTGACTCATACTGTAGGGGAGAGTGGGGTAAGTTGAGCAATTCTTTACATTCAGCATCACTCTGTCAAGGCAAATATTCTAACAAAGATATCTACATATATTTCAGGATGCTGTGTAGACCTGGAAATAATCAGAATTCATTTAAATATTACAGTTTTGAAAACATAGCTTGTCCAAAAAAATTGTCTCTTGGCACAACTTATCCCTGTGTACGGGGTAAGTTTAACCGCAGGACAGGGTAAGTTAAGCCGTCTACAAATTTCTGTACTGAAAGGAAAATTATCAGTACCTTTTAAAAAACATCTATATTTATTTATTTATTTCCCAAACACAATTCAACACAATCACAATTGCTCTTTTGCCTTTAAATTATTCAAGGCTTAACACCTAACAAACACTTGTAACTTGTTTTTTTACACTTGCAACATAGGCCAGGTCCTGTTGCAACATAGGCTTCCCTGTGGCTCAGTTGGTAGAGCATGGTGTTTGCAACGCCAGCATGGTGTGTGGGGGGCCAGTACACACATTTTTTTTTTTAAATATGAAATGTATGCATTCACTACTGTAAGTCGCTCTGGATAAGAGCATCTGCTAAATGACTTAAATGTAAAATGTAAAATGTCTGTTGTTACCTCATATCCCAGCGATAATGCCTTGTATTATGCCTGGGAAGAAAACACTTCAATTTGCTCAACTTGCCATTGGCTCAACTTACCCCAAGGCAAACATTTTGACTATACTAGCCCACACAGCTACAAGGATGCACTTTCCTGCTAGGTTTAGGACCTCATATTGAAGCAATAAGGCACGAGGGGGTGTGATATATGGCCAATATAACACGGCTAAGGGCTGTTCTTACGCACGACGCAAAGCGTAGTGCCTGGATACAGCCCTCAGCCGTGGTATATTGGTCATATATCACAAACCCCCGAGGTGCCTTATTGCTATTATAATAAACTGGTTACCAATGTAATTAGAACCGTAAAAAGTCATTTTTTATCATACCTGTGGTATACAGTCTGATATACCATGGCTTTCAGCCAATCAGCATTCAGGGCTCGAACCACCCAGCTATATGTCTATAATGAAGCTTATAGAGACCACAACTCATGTATAGAAAAATCTCTATATATATACAAGCATCATGAAACCTCAAACACAATAAATTCATTTGACTTGGTAAAAACATGTTTTTTAACCTAACTTATTTACCTCTTTTTCCATGTGGTTTCTTCCTTCACAGACTCCATGTAATGATGACCTCTTCAGTAAATATTTGGTCAAATGATAAATTATAGGGCGGCTCCACTTTAGCCCACTCTCCCCTACTAACAACCTCTCTATGTTACTGGTTGACCTTATAGCTTAGAGATGTGCCTTTTACTTGAGTGGTTAAAAGTGTGTGTTTGTGTGTGCGTGCATGTTCCTCAGGACGGCTGTGACCTGAAGTGTGACAGTGACCAGTTCCAGTGTAAGAACGGCCACTGCATCCCCAACCGCTGGCGCTGTGACGCAGATGCTGACTGTTTGGATGGCAGCGATGAGGAGAAGTGTCACATCGCTGGTGAGTGTGTGTTATGTGTCCCCATGTGCCTCGCTCATGCTGGCATTTGAGATGACCACAGTGCTAAAAGAGAGTGGTTTTACTGAGCATCCTTTTTATTTATCCTTTATTTAACTAGGCAAATTAGTTAAGAACAAATACTCTTATTTACAATGACGGCCTACCCCGGCCAAACCCTCCCCTCACCCGGACAACACTGGGTGCCACCCTATGGGACTCTCAATCACAGCCGGTTGTGATACAGCCTGGAATTGAACCAGGGTCTGTAGGTATGCCTCTAGCACTGAGATGCAGTGCCTTAGACCACTGTGCCACTTGGGAGCCCTCTACGTTTATTCATTGAGAGGGATTCTGGAGATGTGCGTAGGATCCCTTTTACACAGCCTGTGGTAGGATCTACAGGAACAGGGTCAATAATGGGCAGCCTACTGTTCTTCTTCCCTT
Source organism: Salmo trutta (assembly GCF_901001165.1). Lineage (NCBI taxonomy): Eukaryota > Metazoa > Chordata > Actinopteri > Salmoniformes > Salmonidae > Salmo > Salmo trutta. Next base: position 13,120,196 of record NC_042984.1, on the reverse strand, counting down.
CTCCATGTCTCAGTTGAGAGACACTGCCCCCTGGACGACTTCCAGTGTAACAACACGCTGTGTAAACCCCTGGCCTGGAAATGCGATGGAGAGGACGACTGTGGAGACAACTCGGACGAGAACCCTGACGAGTGCAGTGAGTAGTGACATCAGATCCTGTGACATCAGATCCTGTCTACTAGTACCCTTTTCACAGTACCGAGCTGAACTGACTTGTACTGTGCTGGCCTGGTTACTCATCCATCATGATGGGAAGGACAATGTGAAATAAAATACCAGAGCCACCACAGTTCAGCTCTAGTTGTCACGATGGTCAGAAAAGGTATGCATCCTAAAGCCTGTTCTGACTCCTTGACTCCTAACCCCTCTTTCTCCTCCCCTTAGGGAGGTTCCAGTGCCCCCCCACCAGGAGTTTCCGCTGCCAGAACGACCGTGTGTGTCTCAAAGTGTCCAAACAGTGTGACGGAGTTAACAACTGCGGGGACAACTCTGATGAGCTCAACTGCCGTGAGTTTCCTGTGCTGCTGGCCTTTAGCACACACCAACACAAGGCTGTCCTTGATGAGCTGTTGTTCCCTGTGGAGAGGTTCTATCTGTACACCTACCATACCACTTATGACAGAATGCACTATGACAGAATGCATATCCAATACAGGGCTTCATTGTCGTTTTATTCAGTGGTATGCAATTATAGACATTGGATCAGAATGGTTGTGTTAATTTCATTCAATAGACATTTAATACACCTTTATTTACCCCTCAGGGGCAATGTGATGGTTGGTCTATGTGTGTTTTCTCAGAGCCTCCTCCAGCCCAGCCTAGCTGTGACAAGGATGAGTTCCTGTGTGCCAATGGCAGGTGCATCAGCTCCAGTCTGCGCTGTAACTTCTTCAATGACTGTGAGGACTACGGTTCAGATGAGATCCACTGCAAGACAGGTGCCCCAAGTCATGACTGGTTAACACATCACCATGTCAACCGTTCTAATGGCATGTTGGAGAAGACAGCGGTGGTTTCTTTTTCTCACACAATGTTCCGTTAACCTTCCAATGGCTCAACACTGTTTATCCTAAAGGTTTTCTTCTCTGCCTGTGGTGTCTCTGACCCTGCAGACACCAAGCTGAATGACTGCAGGAGTAACAGGACTCTGTGTGGGGACGGGGATGAGGCCCACTGTGTCAGCAACCTGACAGACTCCTTCTGCTCCTGCAAACCAGGCTTCCAGAAGACTGCTCATAACACCTGTGAAGGTACACTCCACACACCAGGATGTCCTCTACAGAGTCAAGCTTATTATACACACCAGGATGTCCTCTACAGAGTCAAGCTTATTACACACACCAGGATGTCCTCTACAGAGTCAAGCTTATTATACACACCAGGATGTCCTCTACAGAGTCAAGCTTATTACACACACCAGGATGTCCTCTACAGAGTCAAGCTTATTACACACACCAGGATGTCCTCTACAGAGTCAAGCTTATTACACACACCAGGATGTACTCTACAGAGTCAAGCTTATTATACACACCAGGATGTCCTCTACAGAGTCAAGCTTATTACACACACCAGGATGTCCTCTACAGAGTCAAGCTTATTACACACACCAGGATGTCCTCTACAGAGTCAAGCTTATTATACACACCAGGATGTCCTCTACAGAGTCAAGCTTATTACACACACCAGGATGTCCTCTACAGAGTCAAGCTTATTACACACACCAGGATGTCCTCTACAGAGTCAAGCTTATTACACACACCAGGATGTCCTCTACAGAGTCAAGCTTATTACACACACCAGGATGTCCTCTACAGAGTCGAGCTTATTATACACACCAGGATGTCCTCTACAGAGTCAAGCTTATTACACACACTAGGATGTCCTCTACAGAGTCGAGCTTATTACACACACCAGGATGTCCTCTACAGAGTCAAGCTTATTATACACACCAGGATGTCCTCTACAGAGTCAAGCTTATTACACACACCAGGATGTCCTCTACAGAGTGAAGCGTATTACACACACCAGGATGTCCTCTACAGAGTCAAGCGTATTACACTATGTACACACGTGTTAGAAACAGTATCTACTGGGATATCTCACTTTCAATCCCATATCCCAAAATATCATTACAAGGTTACAAGCCCACATTTCATGTACACTCGCTCACTCAGAGCTCAATCAGTATATTTCATTTTGTCCTTAAAATGCTGATTTATTAACCCCTGACCCCTCTCAGATAAGAATGAGTGTAAGCAGTTTGGAGTGTGCTCCCACATGTGCAACAACACCAAGGGATCCTACAAGTGTAGCTGCCACAAACACTTCACCAGGATCAACGACACCTGCAAGGTTGACAGTAAGTAGCATATTCTTCTAGTAGTGTAGTGTTCTTCTAGTAGTGTTCTTCTAGTAGTGTAGTGTTCTTCTAGTAGTGTCGTGTTCTTCTAGTAGTGTTCTTCTAGTAGTTTAGTGTTCTTATAGTAGTGTTCTTCTAGTAGTGTCGTGTTCTTCTAGTAGTGTTCTTCTAGTAGTGTAGTGTTCTTCTAGTAGTGTAGTGTTCTTCTAGTAGTGTTCTTATAGTAGTGTTCTTATAGTAGTGTAGTGTTCTTATAGTAGTGTTCTTATAGTAGTGTAGTGTTCTTATAGTAGTGTTCTTCTATTAGTGTTCTTATAGTAGTGTTCTTATAGTAGTGTAGTGTTCTTATAGTAGTGTTCTTATAGTAGTGTAGTGTTCTTCTAGTGGTGTAGTGTTGTCTTATAGTAGTGTTCTTCTATTAGTGTAGTGTTCTTATAGTAGTGTTCTTCTAGTAGTGTTCTTATAGTAGTGTTCTTATAGTAGTGTTCTTATAGTAGTGTAGTGTTATTCTAGTAGTGTAGTGTTCTCTTATATTAGTGTTCTTATAGTAGTGTAGTGTTCTTCTAGTAGTGTAGTGTTCTTCTAGTAGTGTAGAGTTTTTCTAGTAGTGTTCTTCTAGTAGTGTAGTGTTCTTCTAGTAGTGTAGTGTTCTTCTAGTAGTGTAGTGTTCTTCTAGTAGTGTTCTTCTAGTAGTGTAGTGTTCTTCTAGTAGTGTTCTTCTAGTAGTGTAGTGTTCTTCTAGTAGTGTAGTGTTCTTCTAGTAGTGTAGTGTTCTTCCAGTAGTGTAGTGTTCTTATAGTAGTGTTCTTCTAGTAGTGTAGTGTTCTTCTAGTAGTGTTCTTCTAGTAGTGTAGTGTTCTTCTAGTAGTGTTCTTCTAGTAGTGTGGTGTTCTTCTAGTAGTGTTCTTCTAGTAGTGTAGTGTTCTTCTAGTAGTGTTCTTGTAGTAGTGTAGTCTTTTTCTAGTAGTGTAGTGTTCTTCTAGTAGTGTTCTTATAGTAGTGTTCTTCTAGTAGTGTAGTGTTCTTATAGTAGTGTTCTTATAGTAGTGTAGTGTTCTTACAGTAGTGTTCTTTGAGTAGTGTAGTGTTCTTATAGTAGTGTTCTTCTACTAGTGTAGTGTTCTTCTAGTAGTGTAGTGTTCTCTTATAGTAGTGTTCTTCTAGTAGTGTAGTGTTCTTCTAGTAGTGTAGTGTTCTTCTAGTAGTGTAGTGTTCTTATAGTAGTGTTCTTCTAGTAGTGTAGTGTTCTTATAGTAGTGTTCTTCTAGTAGTGTAGTGTTCTTCTAGTAGTGTAGTGTTCTTCTAGTAGTGTTCTTCTAGTAGTGTCGTGTTCTTCTAGTAGTGTTGTTCTAGTAGTGTAGTGTTCTTGTAGTAGTGTTCTTCTAGTAGTGTAGTGTTCTTCTAGTAGTGTTCTTCTAGTAGTGTAGTGTTCTTATAGTAGTGTTATTCTAGTAGTGTAGTGTTCTTCTAGTAGTGTAGGGGTCTTCTAGTAGTGTAGTGGTCTTCTAGTAGTGTTCTTGTAGTAGTGTTCTTATAGTAGTGTAGTGTTCTTATAGTAGTGTTCTTATAGTTTTGTAGTGTTCTTCTAGTAGTGTTCTTATAGTTGTGTTGTTCTAGTAGTGTAGTGTTCTTATAGTAGTGTTGTTCTAGTATTGTAGTGTTCTTCTAGTAGTGTTCTTCTAGTAGTGTAGTGTTATTTTAGTAGTGTAGTGTTATTTTAGTAGTGTAGTGTTCTTATAGTAGTGTTGTGTTCTTATAGTAGTGTTCTTCTAGTAGTGTTCTTCTAGTAGTGTAGTATTATTTTAGTAGTGTAGTGTTCTTCTAGTAGTGTAGTGTTCTTCTAGTAGTTTTGTTCTAGTAGTGTTCTTCTAGTAGTGTTCTTATAGTAGTGTTCTTCTAGTAGTGTTCTTCTAGTAGTGTTCTTCTAGTCGTGTAGTGTGCTTATAGTACTGTTGTTCTAGTAGTGTAGTGTTCTTATAGTAGTGTTGTTCTAGTAGTGTAGTGTTCTTATAGTAGTGTTCTTATAGTAGTTTAGTGTTCTTATAGTAGTGTTCTTCTATTAGTGTATTGTTCTTATAGTAGTGTAGTGTTCTTATAGTAGTGTCCTTCTATTAGTGTGGTGTTCTTATAGTAGTGTTCTTATAGTAGTGTAGTGTTCTTATAGTAGTGTTCTTATAGTAGTGTAGTGTTCTTATAGTAATGTAGTGTTCTTACAGTAGTGTAGTGTCCTTATGGTAGTGTTCTTATAGTAGTGTTCTTCTATTAGTAGTGTTGTTCTAGTAGTGTAGTGTTCTTATATTAGTGTTGTTCTCGTAGTGTTGTTCTAGTAGTGTTCTTCTAGTAGTGTTCTTATAGTAGTGTTCTTCTAGTAGTGTAGTGTTCTTATAGTAGTGTTCTTATAGTAGTGTTCTTATAGTAGTGCTGTGTTCTTCTAGGAGTGTAGTGTTCTTATAGTAGTGTACTTCTAGTAGTGTAGTGTTCTTATAGTAGTGTACTGTTCTTCTAGTAGTGTAGTGTTCTTCTAGTAGTGTAGTGGTCTTCTAGTAGTGTAGTGTTCTTCTAGTAATGTTCTTCTAGTAGTGTTCTTCTAGTAGTGTAGTGTTCTTCTAGTAGTGTAGTGTTCTTCTTGTAGTGTAGTGTTCTTCTTGTAGTGTAGTGTTCTTCTAGTAGTGTAGTGTTCTTCTTGTAGTGTAGTGTTCTTCTTGTAGTGTAGTGTTCTTCTAGTAGTGTAGTGTTCTTATACTAGTGTTCTTATAGTAGTGTTGTTCTTATAGTTGTGTTGTTATAGTAGTGTAGTGTTCTTCTGGTTGTGTGGTGTTCTTTTAGTTGTGTAGTTTTCTTCTTCTTTCTTCAAACCCTAAATACTTTGAAATAGTGTATTCTTAACCCTTCCGCAGCCACAATGAATGCATTGACATTTTCATGAATTCTGTGTCGAAGTTCTGTCTTCATTTCCTGACTCCTCTCTCCCTCCCTCCCTACCACTCTCTCGCTCTCTCTCTCTCTCCCTCCTCCCGCCCTCTCCCCTCCCTCCCTACCCTCCACCCCTCCCTCTGGTCTTTCCAGACCAGAACAGTAGCAGACAGGTGCTCTACATCGCCGATGACAACGAGATCCGCAGCCTGGACCCTGGCATGCCCAACTGGCGCTATGAGCAGAGCTTCCAGGGCGATGCCAACGTACGCATCGATGCCATGGACCTGCACGTCAAGACCAACCGCATCTACTGGACCAACTGGCACACTGGCAGAATCTCCTCCTACGAGCTGCCTTCATCGTCGTCATCTTCCTCTTCTGGCACATCGTCAAATACACGCCGCAACCGGCGCCATAGTGAGGGAGGTGTTACTACCCTGGAGGTGAGGCTTGAGTGACGCAAACAGGAATGTACGCACGCGCGCACACACACCCACAAATACACACACACTCACATACTCACATGCATACACACACAAACACAAACATGTACACACACATGTACACACTCACACATGTACACACACACAAACAGACACACATACACACACTAAAACATGGGCACTGTTATGACATCCTATGTGTGATACAATATAGGTGGATTGCAGTTAGTGCCAAGTCTCATAGTTCAGAAAGGTCTGTTGTTTTCTGTTCACAACATAATGAGATGTACCTAAACATCCCTCTGTCATCTCTCCCTTTAACTAGATTGTAGGGCATCTAAACATCCCTCTGTCATCTCTCCCTCTGACTAGATTGTAGGGCATCTAAACATCCCTCTGTCATCTCTCCCTTTAACTAGATTGTAGGGCATCTAAACATCCCTCTGTCATCTCTCCCTCTGACTAGATTGTAGGGCATCTAAACATCCCTCTGTCATCTCTCTCTTTGACTAGATTGTAGGGCATCTAAACATGCCTCGGGGTATAGCGGTGGACTGGGTGGCTGGTAACCTGTACTGGACTGAA